>NW_008608619.1:3372-47110 GCF_000691845.1 Merops nubicus | reverse complement strand
GTCCTCCTGTGGCAATTTTCCTTGATTATGTTTGTACATAAGTGTGTTTGTATATGTATAAACATATTTTTTAAAAAGTAACTGGCGTTCACACACAGTGGCACTGATTTGACCCAGATATGTTGTGTAACGTGTTTGGACTAGCAAATATCAAAAAGTGTGTGCCCAGGACAACTGATCTGTTTTGATCCAATACATTTTTAAAGAATTTGTGGAAGTTCAGCACAATTTCTTTGTGTTCTGAACCCATAGGCTCTGGTAAGGTGGTGACTAATGTTATATTTCTTCACATTCTTAAACCCAGCCTTGGAAAAATTACTGCAATATCCAGATTATAGATGACTATAATCAGTCACTTCCCAGGTAGCTGGGATCATTTAATTCTGTTTCCTATCAGCCATTAGGGCTTCATATGTAAAGTTCAACGCTATAGTCTCTGGAAATGTAGTGACTGGAAAGTTTAATTTCAAGTTTTTACCCAGAAATGAGCATCTGCAACTTTTTGGAGTTCTATCAACTTCTCTGTTAAGGGTTCTGTCCTACTTACTGCTCTTGTGACTTCAGTGTTAATTTTGCTTTGAAGAAAGCCTCATATCTTACAATTGTTTGTTTTTAATTAATTTTATCAATTTGCTGAGCCTGTTAACGCCTTTTCCAACTGTGATGGAGAATCCGTAACAGGTAATACTACAGCATAACCTACTTTCATTTTTTAGCTACAGGAGGAGGAGAAAAGGATTAAAAATGTCAACAGCAAGGGTAACATTTGTTCAGGTGGATTTGAAAATGGAATTTTTACTAGCACAAGAGCTCTGCATTTAACAGCTCTCAGGGCATTTCACATGTATTACCCAGTGCAGCTCACAAATACACAGGCTGCATTCTGCATCCCAGTGTTTTCCCTCTTGAAGGTCTCTTTTCCTGCTGTCTAATAAGTATTTCAGACTTGTGTGTATAACGGTAATAAAAATAAGTATATGTTGAGAAAATTAAACTGAAAACAAGAGTCCTTCAGCTAACCATAAATAGTATCTTTGTTGCATATCCATTTTAAACAGACCTCTCCCTCAAACTGTTGTTTTAAAAACAGTCATTTGCTAACCTAGCTTGAACTAAAAGGTTAACGTATACATGGCTTAGGAAATATGTCAAAAACTATTTTCTCCTAAAGAGTGTAAAAATGAATAAAGACTATAATAGACTAGAAATACATTAGGAATGCATGTATCCCACCTGCTGGGAGCAGCAACATTAGCAATTAGAGCTGCAGTCCTCTCTTCCCCCTGCTTCTCCATTATAAAGGAGGAGTTAGTGGAGGAAGTAGTTCAGAAGCCTAAAGTGTGATGAGCTGGCGTTTTGAAGTGGTGAGTAGCTAACAGTCATGAACAACTGAACTTGGGCATAGAGCCAAGAAATTTTTGAAATGTAGCTCTGGATAACGAACAGTGTACTCGCTACAAGGGAGAGGGGGAAACCTTTCCAGGGGAAAAGTTGTTCAACACCTGTATCCTGTGGTGTTTTGTACGTCCGCCCGAAACGCCAAGGACTGGCCATTCTGATACCTAAGGTGCTGAACAAATGAACTGTTCATCTCATCAGTTTGTTAATTCATACATTTCTGTGTTCCTTTTCAGTCAGTAAAAAAATGCTGCTTGAGATAACTGTGTAATTAAATAAAATAGTTTTCCATGCAATCTAAAAGTAAAATATGGTTGGCTTTCCACCTGTTCCTTCAGAACAGCTCTGCATATCTTATTAAACACTTTCTCATATAAATGCAAATATGATGTAGTGTAAGATACTGAGTGTTTTTGTTCTTGAACAATGAGTATCCTTTTCTAGCCTGTGTACTGGATACAAAAACATGAGCTCTACTGCTCCCGTCAAGACTCCAAAGGTATTCAAGCACACAAACCACTTCTATTACTTGACACTATTGCATATTAGTGTTTTATGAGCTTTATTTGTCTTGGCGGATGGAAGATGTTTTTAATTTCTCTGAAAAGAAAAGAAAAAGCTAATTTATTGAGTTAATATTGTCTTATTGGAAATTAAAGTCTGAAGGCTTAATAGCTCTCAGTTAAGACTGACATTGATTTCTCCATCAGACTTCCTACACTGAGATGATATCAGTGACTTCAAAACAGTGGTAAAACTAAAATAAGTGACTCACTTTTAATGATTTCAGATGTCTGGTGATGATTCTCTACATGTATTATTTAATAATATAGAACTGATCTATAAATACATATTATGGTGGTATTTTATTGTATTGGCTTAGGATACCTTCCTTTGCTTAGCATTCACTTTCTAATCATACTTATGGTTTCTATGTCTTTGCATTGATACTGGAGTTTCTGTGTTTAGGCTTGAAAAGTAAGAAAATAGAAAGAATACAGTGGCACAAATAAAGTTTTATTGTGATATAAAATTAATACCTCTTACTCTCAGAAGCAAACCATCTGTTGTGATAATAAGAGTGTAATGGGAAAGAGGCTCAGTATGACTGGCATAACTGTCTGCCACAGCCTTGCTGTCAGAACTGGTTAAGATGAACATATACAAAATCTGGAGCCTCACATACACAGGGATATTTAAGATATTACTGCTAATTACCTCTTTAAATCTTGTCCTTCCTTATAATTGTTAAAATATTTCCAAGAACAATATTGCAATTACAGAAGTGCAAGTGCAAATGGTGGTGTAAGAAGAATAAAAGTGTCTGCAAGAATGTTTCATATTTACACATATTTAATATTCATGAATATGAAGAAAATGCATGATGTTAGGAATTACATTGATCAGCTTGTGTTTTTATTATCTTATATAAGCTGTATGTATATTTTCATCACACACAGCTTTTCTGTCATTTGTCTCAAAAACTAATCCATCAGGTCTTGTGCTTTACACAGTGTGGCAGACAAATCGATTGGTCTTCAGCCAAATATGATACCAAATATGAAAAAAAGTTCACAGGTAGGAAGAAAATTGTTGTCAGCAATTTTGAGATATTTTTCATATATTCCCATTAATTAGAATATATTGTTCCTATATTTCATTGTGGTTTTTATATAAATATACATACATGCATAGAAGATAGAAATCAATATATGCATAATCATCCCATTTAAAGAACTACTTTATATGTTAATTGCACAAAATGCCATTTTGATCTATTTTGATTTCCCAGGATATTAAGATTTTTCTTTAGTGCATATCTCTACTAAACAGATGACATTTAATAAAGCAGCAAATCACTATTCATCTGAAGGAGCCTAAACAAAACTATTGTACATTATAGTTTACAGGCATTCAGCTGTTTTTTCTTCTTTTTTTCTTTCAAAACAGACCTGCCAGAACCCAAAAATCCTGACCATCTCACTTGGAGCAGGACAAACAACATTTGAAAGAGGAAGCCCTGCTCCATGTCGCTCACTTTTAGAAGAGGTGACCCCTTAAAAGTGAGTTGAAGTATCTCATGATGTAAGCCACAGAAAAATGGCCACCTTTTTTTTTTTTTTTCTTTTAATATTTCCTTGTTTCTCTCTTCAGTTACATGCAGAATCAACAAAAATCTTACAGTCAGAGCCTTATCCAGTTTATAGTGAGTAAGGATATATTTCTTCTATTAAGGCTGCACCAGTAAAATCAGAAATGCAAATATTGCAGGTGCTTAAAATGTATGAAGAGATCACACAGAATTTGTAATGATGCTATTGTAAGTTTGTCCTGTGAACCTTAAACTGCAAAAGGAATTTATAATTGTGATGTCTACCTATGTAACTTTTCAGATGAAGAGCTGAGAGTGTTCTGCATTTATTAAGTTGCTTTTGGACAAAGTGGTCAAGAAGAAAATTATTTTCTCTAAGAGAAACCAATTTTGCCATGTTACACTTAAAAGTGAAGAAGTACTCTAATATAGATGGTACATCTTCAAGATACCATCTTGAAAAGAAAACACGGATAATTAAATGATGACAAACTGTAGTGCAATTAGAAGACTTTGATGAAAGACATGATTTAAGTAATCCAAGTTTTAATGGCAAAAAGAGCAGTTCTCCACTCAAATGCATATTAATCATCACAGTATGTGTTCTTTGTTGACTGCTGATAAACTTCTCATTTCTTTCTTTCTTTTTTTCACTCTGAATAAACATCTATTCCCCAATGCTACCCATATCATTGAGTAGACAGAATGAGTCCTCCTACAGTCTGACAGAACAGCCTCCTGTACTCAGCATAGACTTCAGTAGTAGCTTTACTTGAAAAACAGTTTCTAGTGGCAAAGGGTTGAATAATGCTTGGGACCAGTAGGCGAAGCTGAGAGATTTATAATCACGGTGATTGTATTTGAGGGCAGACTTTAAACATTCTCCCTTTTCCCCAGCACTCAGTATTTATTTATTTACCTGTGAAAATGCATTAAGGAAAAGAATTTTTGTTACTACTGGTGTTTTGGCACTCGCTAGAAGTTTCAGAGCAGGGTGATTTTGTAAAAAGGAACATCTTTGCTAAGAGGCAGGGATCATGAGTGGAGGAACAGTCATGTGCTAGCGCACTTCTGTGCCCTTAGCAGAAAAGCTGGTCTGAAACCATACGGTTCGGAAGAAATGCAACGCAGACCTGATCTGTAGATTTTTCTCCCAAATCTTGAATGGTTGGCTACTGTGCTTTCGCATTTAGACAAAACAAAGAGGTTCCATTCTTTCCCATGTTGTCACGTGTCTATGAGGAGAATTTCAAAGTCTGCTGCAGACTGTTCTCTAAAGATATTTTTCTGCCTCTGTGCAGTTTTACACATTTTCTGAAATAAGATTTTACTTCTCATTTTCTTACTAGCTGTTTGAAGGACTGTTTTGAATTAACACCTCAGTCAAGAGTATGTGTTTGAAAGTAAATGTTCCATACAAATGTGAAAAAAAAATTTATTAACCTCCCATAACAAATGAATTGTTTTAGATCTGGGGGCTTATATTGTAGCCATTATGCTGTGTTAGAGAACAGTCTTAGCTGTGGGGAAAAGACAGAGACATCTGCAGTCTAATAGAAGTAACAGAATTAAACACAATGGGAACATAGAGAAACTGGTAAAAATTATGCTGCTGTATGGCTCAGTGGTACTAAATGTTGCATACCATTTTTTTTTGTTTTTGTTTTTTTTTTTTTTTAAATTTTTGTAATGCTTCCCCATTCAAATTAATTAAAGAATCTTCCAGAATGAGGTGCAGGATTGCTTTGGAAAATATTGCTTTAGCAAGCTGTAATGGGCAACTTGGCACTCTTCTGGAAAGTAAGTCTGTAAACTTGTACCAATTATGGTTGCTATGCTTTAAATGATTTTTTTCAAGTTCATTATTTTTAAAAGCCATTATTAATTCCCCCATCATTAATGCTTTTGGAAGCAGTTACAGTAGCACATCCCTGAAGTACATTTCTGTTTGTTGTCAAAGGTTATGAAGCAATAGATGATGAAATTTCACACTGATTTTCAATACACAGTGGAAAGAAGCTATCTTATTTTAATCTAACCATCAGAAGAAGAGGCATTAAAGTCACCATACAGCATCATATCTGTAGCTGCTGCAAACATCTGTTTCATTGAAGATACAACTAAATGTATGACTCCAAACTTTAAGGTGAGCTAATTTCTAATCATTAGAAATTATAAAGACATACATAATGTGGATGAAGTTGTAATTAAGAAAATATCTCACAGGATCCCAGAATGGTGGGGGTTTGAAGAGACCTCTAGAGATCACCTCATCCAACCCCTCCTGCTAAAGTAGGGTCACCAAAAGCAGGATGCCCAGGATCGTGTCCAGGTGGGTTTTGACACTCTCCAGAGGAGGAGACTCCACAACCCCTCTGGGCAGCCTGCTCCACTGATCACAAGCCTCTGAGCTGGTGGTTAAGGTGTCGCTTGTCCGGACTCAGTAGCAGAAGGGAACAGAGCGTTCATACAGGGTAGACATTTGGTGCCTGTTACGGTCAATTTAACCTGACCTGTGATAAGCATGGCATTGTATCATCTGATAATTTTGTTCCAATGAAGAAATAAATTGTAGCCTTCATGAGGGGAAGATTCATTGTTAATTTAGATAGACAGAGAATCTTTCAATTACTGAAGTAATGATATTTTACACCAGCTGAACATTAGCTATTAGATTCATACTGCCATCTTTACTGCATTTGAAGTGTGGCACACGTAGGGGAAAAAGTAATTAAAAAAAAGCTACAATTTGTAGATTGGATTATTGGATTCAGAGATGTCTGCTTACCTCAGATAATTGTTATATCTTAGTAAAGAGAGGCTTGTGCCATAAATAATCAAGAGGAAAAGATATACTGATAAGCATTTCAGCATGATTCCTTCAAGCATTCTTAAGCAGCTACCCACAAATATTGTGTAAAGAAGCAGAAAAGGAAGGGCCACTTGGTCTGAAATATGCTCAGAGGAATATATGTAAGTATGAAAGATTTGCACTGCAGTGGAATGAAGGGAATGTATAACTATTTCTAGAAGCTTCAATTTCTTCATATGTGGGTAAGAGATTTAACAGCACATTCTTAAAAGTAACTTTTTTTTTGTGGCATTAGGACACTAGGGACAAATTAGAAACTTTAAAAGGCCATCATGGCAGCCAGCATTGAACCTAGAGTTCCTTTCGTGTCTCAAACTACCAAGTTTGAACTAAATGAATGAATGATGAATTTTAAAGAACATTGTTAGTTGTCCATTCACAGAGAGGAGCTTTCACTTGGCATTTAGGATGCTTTTTATAAACCTCTCACTAGGAATGTATTTGATGCTTTATGCATGACCCCTTTCATAGAGCTGTCTGCCAACAGGTGTAGGAACTCTCTGCTCAGCCAACCACGCAGTGTGAACTCTACATTCAAGCTGTTGAAAATGTGAGCAATAACTTACTGTGTGGTTTCTTCTTACTAAGATTTTTGTAAAGGTTAAGCTGAGAATTGCTATACTTGAGTGTCAAAGGCCTTATGGAAAATTTATCTCACTAGACATTTAAAAGTTAGACATCTACATCTAAACTGATCATTTCACTGACTAACAGAAAGGTCTCTTCAATAGGAAATTAATTGCCCTCGGACATGCTTATTTTCCTCTAGTGACTATGGCACAGGGCTAGGATGGCTGCGTTAGATGTAGGTGCCTACGGCTTAGATACCTGAGAAGAATCATGTCTCAACCACATTGAACCTCATCTCCTGCTTTGTAAGATGTTGATTCGTGTTTTAGTCAGAATGTTTGTATTGTTTTATTTATGATTTAAATAATTATTTGTTAAAATGCCATCTTCAGCCATTTATGATAACTCTAGTAGAGTTATGTTTCTATGCAAACCTGTATTTCTTTTTTCATTTCTCTGAACCCACTACCTGAAAGACATATAACTAATTCTTCATCCACTGGAACCTCATTAGTGTGAGAAATACAAACCCAACAAAACCTCCTATGGCATTACAGCTGTGGAAAAGGAATTTAGCTTTTGCATTGTTTCTGAGTATTTTCAAGCATGTCTGTATTTCCAGGGTGAGGAATGTAGGAACTGGTTTCTCAGCACTTCTCACACAATCAGACTTTTGGTAAGCCATCCTTCCCTATCTCCACTTGCTGATTTAACTGATGAATGCCATTCAGAAGACTAGATAAAGACCGGTACAAAATTTTTGAATACTTTACATTAATTCTACTGCTTGTGATAATGCATCAAGTAACTCTTAGCTAAAGGAAAGGTCCTCTGTTTGCTTTTCTGATAAATGACAGCACAAAATATAGACCTCTCAGTCTTCTTGATTGAAAGCATTACTTGAATCACTTCTTTCTTCCCAATGTCTCTCAACTGTAGTGTGCCATTCAGCAGTGAAGTTAAGATGGGAGAATGTCACACTTCTGGTCCCTTCTCAGCCCAGGAGATGACTTATTTCTTTTGCTTTATCTCCCTTTAGTGAATATTTATTTCAGTTCTTTCTTAGTGGACTGATTGTGACTGTTGTTTCAAGGGTCCTAGAACTCTGTGTCATACCATTGTAGGCCTGTGTCTATGTAGAGAAATTTGCCCCTCTTTCTATATCACTGATATTGCTACTGCTGTTCTTGCTGGACTAAAAATGGAACTTTGAAGTGTCCAGGACTTCATATACTTCTTATGCTGTTCTACTCAGGAGTCAGGGTAATGAAGTTATTCAACTACAGTGAGACTTGCTACTTCTGAATTGTAATTTCCATTTGATCATCAGTTATCAAGTTTGTGATTCTGAAATTTGGTGAGCTTCCTTAAGATCATCCCAAACTCCCTAACACTGATGTGTAGTGCTCCAGAAAGCTATGAAAAGATCTTTCTTCAAGCTGATATGCAGGGGTGAACAAGTTAATGTGTATGAGAGCAAGCATGCATTTTATGAATTGTTCACTTGTAATCTATGTCATATACCAAAAAGTGCAGCTAAAATCCTTACCGGGATTTCCTTTTTATCATAAAAAGGTCGACTTGCTGTGCTTTTCTTGGGCAGCATTTCAGAGAACATCACTAGCAGAGAATCAGTTTCATAAGCCTTAGAGAAGAGTTGCTGTTGTTCTTATTTCACAGCCACTACTCTCATAGCTACAGTCCTTGGTCTTTACAGGTACTGTTTCTAAAAAATGTTCACTGAAAATACTGACTAACTTCCCTCGTGTAACTTCTGTAGAAAGAAAAGTCAGCCCACAGAATCCATGAAAGCACCACAGAGTTTCTGGGTTTGTTAATGACTTGGAATTAAGGATCTTGAGGGGTAGGGCAGGAGAACAAAATGTCTTGAAAGCAAAGACTGTTTGGGTGAAATTGAAAATAATTTGTTTATATAAAAATGTATACCATGTTGGTTTGTATAATCCCAGAATTACAGAACGTGTATGGAGAACAAAAAATCCACTGTAATACATAGTCATGCTGCATTATATATCACACAGAAAAAAACCACTACAATATTCAATTTTTTAATTCATCCTGCCTAGTCAACATCTTACCCATGTTTTGTCCACTTGCTCACTAATCAGCGTCTGGTGTCATTTATCTTAATTTACTTAAGTTGGCTGAATAATGGAACGTTGCTCGTCCTAATCTTTTTGGCAATCTCTGTTTGACATTGTTCATTATTGTTTGCCTTTCATCATGTCACCGTTTTGAGCTGACGTGGTTTATCTTTACTCACTGTGCATTTATCTGGCAATTGTTGTCTAATATCATTAGTCTTGGTTTACTCCTGTCTGCTTGGCAATCATTAGCTGACAGAGTTCACTTCTGGGGGGTCAACTGTTATAATTCAGTGCTAAACCAGGTAGGAAGAACTTTCTTGAATTTGTCAAACCAAACAAAAACATATATATACACCTTGCACCACAGAATCAGAACTTAAACCTAGAGTCATATGTTTTTTTCCCTCTGGACTTTCAGTGTTATATATACTTATCATGATGAGAATATGTCTGTTAGTGGATCTTTTTGAAAAGTAACTGAAACAAGTAAAATTTGTTTATCAGAAATTTAGAGCCTAGAATGTCTAATTTTGTTAACTTTCAAAAAAGACTTTCAGGACTCTAACATCACTTTGTTGTTGTTGTTCTAAGCTGTTTTGACTACTGCTTTAGCTTTTCCTCCTTAGAAACGGAATGTTATCAATATCTTGGAAAAAAGCCTTGATTTTGTATCAGTTGTAGTGATGGCTGTTGTTGCATAAGAAAGGCCAATGTATTTCAGAAATGTCCTTGTTTTATAAGAAGTAAAAATTATATATATCTAATCATACTGAGTTTGTACAAATTGCATATGCAAGTCAAAACCATCTGCTGCGAGTCTGCTTTGGAAATGATTCTAACTTCAAACCCAAGCCAGAGTCCTGAGGTATTTAACTACAACCAGAAATGTGCTGAATGTGGGTAAATGCACTGTTTGAAGGTTGAGCTATGGTAAAAGGTAAAAATATCACCTGTAGTTAACAAATATCTGAGCACATCTAGCAGAAATTTCCTGGTTGGCATTCAGTTTGCTCTCTCAGAATTGTCAGAAAAGTGCTAAATGAAGTGGCTCCAAAATCTTGGAACTGTAAATTGTACCTCATCTCTGTAAAACAAAGACTTGCTGACCTCCATTTCTTTAAGGTTACTCTCAAGATGAAGTTGATGACAAGTCACAAAGCCATAGCTGAGCTATGTTAACAGCTTAGTGTATCTTTAAACCTTGACAAATAGTGCCAACTACTTCATCTTCTCTAAACTGCAAAGTAAAATAAGTTTTCTTTTGTTTGATGTGGAATAAAACAGAGCACAAAGACATCCATTGCTGAAGTGCTTATATGTGTTATCCTTTTAAAAGGTGACATATGACAATTTGAGCTTTATTGTTATTTCCTTAAGCACTGTTATTTAACACAAAATAATGTCACATGTTGAACTATCTGTACAATTTTTCATGCATTTTTTTTTTCTGTGACATCCCAGAAATGTAGCTTAGAATATATTTTAGAAATAAAAGAACTTTCTGAGGGCTTTTTTACACTCTAAACTTGCTACAGACTTTGTATTTTATACATGTCATTCTAAATGTAAATAAGCAGACTTGGAAGAACTGAAAATAATGGACAGACTTGATTACTTTTCAAATGTCAGACACTACTTCTTATCTACAGTTAAATACAGTTCACACTGTTGATTTGTTCTGAAGAGCTGCTAGACAATTTAAAAAGTTTCAGGCTCCAAAACCTTAGTTTTTCTTAAAGGAAAAAAGTTTTCAAAAAGATCTGCATGTACAAATATGTCCAAATCTTTTTGAGCAGCCTGTAATGTAATTTAAGAGATCAAGGTTTTTATTGAAAGTTAGAACACACATTTGCTTTCTAATACAAATTACTCTGATTTAAATTAGGGTTATGCAGTTATACTGTTGTTGTGTTTGAAAAGGTAATACAGGGATTTTAGAGACTGAGACCAAATTCATGCAAATAATGAGAAATCAATCCATTTTCTTCGTACATATCCATTTTAAGGTAGTCATCATATCTATTGAGTCAATCTGTCATTTCTACCAGAACTGAAGCCCCTGACAGCTTCTGCTGCAAGCATGCTGAATGATGCAGGAACTCGCCCTGCATCTACTGGTACAACATTACCTAAAATGTTATTTTAAATCATGAAATAACTGGAGATACCATATTAATTATCTGTATTTAAACACAGAAATCAATATATTCTCAGGTTCTGCAGGCAGCAAGTGCATGTAAAAGAAAGAATTATTAAAATGCCAGAAAACTTTCAATAAGTTGAACACAATTTCACAGAATATCTTTGGGGTCCATTAATCAGTAAGTTAGCCTTTGTGACAGATGCAGTCATATGAGATTAAAAAAAAGAGGTTGCATTGGTTGATATTTTCTGTCCTTTACACTAGAAAGTGCACTAAAGGTTATTGAATAGCAAATGCCTCAATGTCCGCAAAGTATAGTGTCAAGAACTCTGGGCTCATCATAAAGTAAACTTAATTCTTGTATAATCTTACACAATTCCCACCTCACTTTAAAGACTTCTTTGCTCTAGCAAAGATTTAGTTCATAGCTGTGAATGGCTCAAGACAGTCTAAACTGCAGAAACAGGGTTGTCTGAATTTCCGGATCCTAAAATTTTCACATGTAGGAATGACTGAAGGATACCTAGACACCCTTTGAGGAGTTATGATAGCTAGGTTTCCACATGTGCTGGCTGCACATATGTGGCCAACTGAGTGATCAAAATAATCTGTTTTCAGAAAGAAGCTAGTATTTTGCTCATCAGTTTCTCTTATCACAGCCAATTAAAAGGCTAAATTATCTGCTATTTGTCATTGTGTTCTCTTGTTTCACCTAAGTGATTTAATCTCTTCACATAGACTCCTCAGTGGTAAAGGTCAGGAAAGTTAGTGGGATTTAGTAGTCACCAGAGAATCTCCTACAAGAGTGAATCTTCCTGCCTCAGGATTAATATCTGCACAATTTCAACTTCTTCCACTGCACCCACACCAATATATAAACTTTTTTTTTTTCTTGTGTTTTATATGCAGTGACCTCCTCATGGGGCTTGATTGTGTACAGCTGTCGCTACAGCTAAATACTATTGTCCCTGGATTACCTCAGTGCTTTGGTCTGTCATTGAAGGCAAGTGCATAACACATTCAGGACTGTGAGTAATGATAGTCACCATCTCTCAAGGCAAGAGGAAACGTAACTTCATTCAGCAGAACAACAAAAGTAGGTCATCATGCTAGTTTTGCTTTCATGTCACTTTAGCTATTTCCCTTCACTAGTACACTTCACATTTCCTTGTAATAAACATCCCTCAAGTGTGAACAGTAACAACTGTTGGAAAGAATTATTTTCTTCACTTAGATGAAGGTCACCTCAGTTTTGTCAGAGTGGAAGATGCTGACACATATATAAGACCGACCACTCCTTGTTTAAAATAATTTGTTATACTGATTGTGGGTGTGCTGAGTGCTACAGTAGCCCTGCATTCTCCTAATTTCATTACAGCTAAAGTGCAGGAAAACTGCACAGCTTTTGTGGTGGTGGCTTCTGCTGACAGTCCCACATGCAATGGTGACTTCAGAGGGGAGCGGTGTAACGTAATGCAACTTAGAATGGTTCTGTGAAGAAAGTATGCTATAATGTTTTTTTTCTGACTGAGCTCGTATAGTTGTGTTGACACTAGTGTGTTACTGAAGTGAGAAGATCGTATTTGATAGTGAAATAAGTTTTGTTCTTCTACTGTCTATAAAATTAGTATTTGATCCCAAACCTCCTGGAGCCAGTGATGGCTTTCCTGTTCCTTTGGTACACTTTGAATTACACTCAGCTAAAAAAGCTGTTAAATTACATTTAAAAAATTGAAACACTAATTTCTCAAAAGCATAGATGATAGCAGACAAACAATTTTATCAGTATATAAAGAAATTAGGGCAGTTTTTCTCATTAGTTCTACTAAGGCTGTTTTTCTGTATTTTCATAATAATTCTCTGTCTTCTAATCTTTGTTAGTAACATTTTTTTTTTCTTTCTACTGCAGAGTTTGCATGACTGTAATATTGTTGCCATAGTGAATGTTGTCTGATATCAAGGGGCTGACAGTCACAAGGATTTATGAAACTAAATGATGTGCTGTTCATATCATTCATCAAAACAATTATTACTAGGAAAACATGATGGTATGTACTGGAATTTTGATTGTGAAATGAAAATAATTCTGTCCCTTTGTTTTAAGCTAAAAAGATTGTGGTGTTGTAACTGTGTAAACATATATATTTTTTTTTTAATGACAAAAACCAGATTTCTACCATTTCTTTGACAATATTCTCAGATTCTTCTCCTAATGATGTTCATGCTGTCACACTGATCTAATTAAACTGTATAAGTTATTGTCAAATCAGCAGACAGCACTGTGCCACTTATGTCAATTGACATTTATTAGCTGAGAGAAGGCAGAAGAGATATGTAAGACTTTCATCCCTCTGAGGAATCAGCCGGCCAGGGGCCATCTCTTATCTAGGCACGGTAGAGAAAACTGAGTGTAAAGGAGGAATTAGTTGTAGTACCTAGTTTTGAATACCTTAACTGAAACGTTCAAACTAACTATGGGTGTAATATTGAAGCCTAGGAGAACTTTTGTTTTCCTGCATGACGAGACTGATGTTGGAGGACTGAAGAGAAAGAAGCTATGCCTTAAAACTCATCTTGTGAAGGGGAAGTTAGGGGTACATCCCAGATGTCAGCTGCTTTTTTGGACAGGGAAAATCTCATCATTTTCATTCAACATTGCAACTTACAGTACCTTTCCATTAAATAATATATGCAGTATTTAGGGAGGGTTACAATTAGCTATTTCATTAAAGAAACCTAATTATAGTCTCACTTCTCATCTTGTATGATTATTCAATACATAAAAGAAATCATCATGTATGGCCTTCTGTTACTGTTAGTCATTTAGGAAGCAGGAACACAAAGAATGCAGGAAAAAGGCAGAAAAAGGAGTAATTTTCTTTCCTCCTTCCCTCACAATAATATACTTGCAGACTTTACAGGTTTTGCACTTCATATTTTTCTTGATGTTTCTGCAGCTAATTCACTGTAAAGTTACCCGGAGTCCATATGATTACAAATATAAGTAGGGCTCCACTCTCTTCTTGAGTTACTGATTAGATGTTATTTTTTAGTAAAGTAGAAATTATTAACCTCTGATATTGACAGATCTTAGTCCTCAGTTTGATGATGTATACAGTAAAATTTTCTTTCATTATGTTTGATCAGTTCACATTAGTGACTTGAAACAATAAATATCACACTGTGTTTAAAATTATCTTTTAAGGGACACAAAGTAGTCAGGTGGAAAAAATCTCAAGAGACCAGCATGAAACTAATAAGATTTACTAATAGCTTTTGCTTTAATAATTTGAAGGGAAACCAAGGAGTAGACTCTGAATAGCTAGACTCTTAATTGGATATTGATCTAAACAAATATTCTCTTTCTAAGTAGCTGTTAAAATCAGTTATCACTATTTGTTAGGACACATTATATTTATCCTTATTTCTGTAGAAGTGGTACTGCTGTTCTAGATGATATAAAGATACATTAGCAGTACACTTTTAATAGACCTATTAAATTCACTTTCCTTTTATTTACTAAGTATTTCAGTATAGGCTGAGTATTCTATACAACTGCAGAAAGAGGAATACTAAAAATAATGTCATTATCACCATTTATGCTACTACTTGTTTTGTTAATTTGCATGGAACTGTGGTTTATGGAGGACTTGTGCTGTACCCACTTTTAAAAGCCTTGCATGTGGCTTAATACAGTTTACCCTCCAGTTTCACTGAAAGATCTTGCTTTCATTGGCATTTTCTGTTGTAGATTTTGCTTTCTTGCTTGTTTTTCACTGTGGTAGTGAGACAATACAGCATTATTCCAGAATTTGTATATCATTCTTTTTCCAGACAGATTCCATTCAAGTTAAAATTATTGTCACACAGACAGAGCTGTGCAAAGCAAGCAGAACACATCAGTGACCTTTTTTCTTTTGCCATGCTTCTTAACAATTAAAGAAACAAAAAACACCATCAAATCCCAAAACCAAACCCCAGAAAATTATTGAATTAGATAAATTACTTCCTAGAAAGATTAATGGAATATGGTGATGAATAGAAATCTTTATGGATTTGGCTGTGGTTCTTAACAGTATAAATCAAGGTGACATCTTCCATATCAAAACAGTGTAATAATTTGGAGTTTTGTGATTAACTCTATTCACACCTGTCTTTATATATCCCTAAAGATTTTTAGAATAGAAACATGATATTTCGGGAGGTACAATGGCAGAGGAGTACAGTAGATGCAGCTATATGTCTTTCAAGCAGACTGCTACAGGACAGCCTTGTTCCTTCCTTGAGGTTACAACATTATAAGGGTCCTTTAGAAGTGTACCTCAGGCCCTAAATGATATTTGCATTAAAATAAAAAAAAAAAAAAAAAACCATTGAAAACAATAGCTTGATTTTACTCAATAATAAAATTAAGCAAACTAACAGTGATTGTGTCACTTCAGAGAAACTAAGAACTAGTTGCACCTTGAGCCTTGAGCTATGGAACTATTGACCCCAAATTAATTTGGCAATAGCATATTAGGTTACTATGATTGCAGAAATTGCCCAAAGAAGTTAAACTTGCAAATATTCCAAGTCTTCACTGTTCTTTTCAAACACTCATTGCTAGTAAACTGGAAGCAACTTACTTATATTTGAATCTTGTACTTTTCCATGAAATCTGTGAAATCTGGCAGTGGGTTTGAAAATGACTGGGATTTAGAGAGAGTCACAAAGGCCTGTACGGAATGAGTGACTGCATAACTCAGTTTCCATAAGGTAAAAAAGACAGCAGTAGCAACAAATACTCTGATGCTCTCCAGTATAATCCACAGCACTGTAAAAATAGATGGGAGCCTGGCATGAGGCGGCCACTCTTCAGTCTCTTACTAAATTCTAAAGGCAGAGGAAGTATATATTCTTTTACATTGTCTAAGACAGAGAAATCTGTTAGAACTCAGACTGGGAAATGATCTAACTATGCCAGGTGAACCCCGAACACATTTCTAGGTAACCCTGTTGTGGCTACAGCTCCCGATGTGGAAGACAGAGGCTGCTATTGTGCTGGTCCAGTAGCTAGATGTGTCTTCGGAATGACAGAGATCTTGAAGCCAATTATGTTTCTGCTGTTGATGTACTGAATGCAGAAATATTTTTCTAAAGCACCAAGTAGCACACTGATGTCTATCAGAAACACAAGCTGAGACAAGTGCCAGTCCTATCTCCATCTAGCTGTGCAGGAAGCTACAGCCAGAAAGGTTTGAAACTAGGAATGGCTTCTTATCTTCCTCTGCAAGACAAGCATTGTGTCTGACATCATTCCACTTTCAGTAGATAAAATGTAGAGAGACCTCCGCAACCACGACAAATGCAGGATCAAAACAGTAGATTTATCTTTACAAATCTTAGTGATTTTGTGTAATATTGGGATTTTACTTCGAACATATTGAATATCATGGGAGGAGGACAGAGATACATCCTGAGTTTTACAGTTGTGTTTTTTTTTTTGTTTTGTTTTGTTTTGTTTTGTTTTGTTTTGTTTTGTTTTTTTTTCCTGCAATGTATTATTCTGTTGTGACTAAGATAAAGAAATACTTTTGTCTCAGTTCCAGAAATCCAAATCTGTATTTTTTCTTTTTTTGGTTCTGTTCCCAGTTTTTTAATATGAACATTTTATTTAGATTAAAGTAATGGAATTTGCACAGATTGTGTAAAGACTTCAGAACTATACCTTTACGTGTCTTATTTATTTGTCCTTTGAATAAATATTTGTAAAAAACATGAACATGGAAATACTAGCTGTGACACTGGCTTAAATTAGACACACAAGTCTGGAGAAGGCCTGAAGAAATCACTTGGTCTGTCTTCCTGTTCTGAGGCAGGTTTCATAACCAAAACTCTATTTTCCTATTTCATGGATGTCTGACCAGTCCTCAAAGACCTGGAGAACTCTCCAGTCTCCTGCATTGCCTCATCTTTTCTACAAGGAAGCTTTTTTCCTAACCTCATCCAATGCTTTTTTGCTTTGGTCCTGTCTATTGTCTCTATGAATAGCAGCCTTATCTTTGCTCTTGGGGAAGCTGTCCATATTTTTTACTATTATGTCATCCCCCTTTGGTCTTCTCCAAGCAGTGACTGTAACTGATGAGTCTGTCTCTGTAAATCACAAAAGTTCAGGTTAACAGCAGCTGTGTAGTCTGTTCTTACCCCAGCTGTATATTTGCATGGTCGACTACTCTTGTTGGAGTACTTTGTCCTGTGCTTGGCTCTACTTGTTGCTTATGGGTTTACTAGATTCTGTGTCAGAAGCCTGAATTAACTTGACTTCTGTTAACCCTGTTGTCCAGAGTGTGGTGTCTCCCCACTGGATTTAGCCTTCTAAATCCTTCTAAATTAAATGCTTCTAAATACACATATTTGAATTACTGCATCATGCACAATCTCCAAATAAGTTTAATATACATTTATATAAATATATTACAATGGGATATGCCTGAGCATGGAGGATGCTGATAAAAATCACTGTCTCATTGAAGAAGGTCTGTGTGAACAGGGGTCTAAATATATTTTTTTTTCTCTTAAAATGTTTTTCTTCTACCTAGTTTATTTCCTCAGCTTCCAGCTGTTCAAATACCATGATGTATGGCAGCTGCCAATAGTACTAGCTTGCTTCTGGAGCAGCCTGGGGATGCTGGTGCTCAAGGAATCCTGTCTGTGTTTCATTTTCCCCAGATACTTGGCTAAGCCAGGAGTGAGGGGGTTGGCATTGGAGAGCAGATGCTCTAGTCTGGTGTTGCCAGAAGATTCCTCCCTTGCTGCAGTCCTTCTATAGCTAGCTATGCAAGCTCTGGATTGCTGATTTTGCAAGATAATCGTTGTGACCTGAGAATCGGTGACCTTTGGCACCGGTTCATGACACAGAGCAAAGGCACAATTTCAGGGCAGGTTAGTAGCAGTAGTTAGGTAGATCATAATGCTGAATGATACAAATGAAGATTAGTGAATTATTTCTGCTTAAAGAGGGGGGTATAAACATGTCTGGCGTTCAGCTCCTCAAAAAAGAAGGAAAGAGCAAATGGTCTTTGGCCTGTTCTTTGTGGGCCAGGATTCTTGGAGCCTTTGCAGAAAACAGAGGCTTTGAATTCACTCATTGTTATGTAGAATAAAGATTGAGCAGGAGAAGCAATGTATAGTGAAATGCAAAATATAAGCATAGTCAAGACATTACATTAATATCCCAGTTTAAATGCCTGTGAGGAGGAGAACATCTGTCCTTTCATAAATGAGACTTGCCTAGAACTTGTAAAGAGATTTTGTGATACTGAAGAAATGATAAGAACAAAAGTATTCTGGAGTTTTGGGTCCATCTGCTGGTAAAATTATTCTCTTGGTATTTTATGAGGCAAACCACGTGATATTAAAAAGCTTGCAGGCAACTACATTACCCATGTAAACTGTCAGAATTACTAAACCCAGTGAAATTATGTGAGTTCATAATAGCAGTAATTTTGGTTGACAATATTTTAAGAATTTTCTTCTTCATTAATATATCCTAACCAGCTTTGGTATGAACCGGTATCAATTTCTTATCAAACTTTTATCAGGAAGATTTCTGAAGTGTTTGGAAGCTATGATCCATCATTTCTAACTAGAACATTACTTCCAGACAGTGGGGATGTGCAAGATGTGCAGTGGGGATATGTTGTTTCATGTAACAAGGAAAGGTTACAGCAGAGTTACAAAATGGTTACAAAAAAGGCAGCATGAGGAACAAATCTTTCCTGGTGTTTCCAGTCCTGGTTTTGACTGTTCGCATGGCTTCAGAAGTGATTTCTTTTTATTACTTTCTGGGAAATGCTCTTTTGTCTTTTTCACATGTGGGGTAGAAAAAAGCATATGTGCTCCTCTGTTAGCCACCTTTCAGGTTGTGATGATTGTTATTTTTTATTTGTTTTTAATCTGTGAAGACCAGTTTCAATTTAATGACTAAATGAAAAATTGTAAGTAAGTGATTCTCTCTCCTCAGTAATTGAGTCAGAAATAATCAGGAAAAAGTCAAATGAGTAACGGAGTGCACAGGTTACATGTGTGT
This sequence comes from Merops nubicus, assembly GCF_000691845.1. Lineage (NCBI taxonomy): Eukaryota > Metazoa > Chordata > Aves > Coraciiformes > Meropidae > Merops > Merops nubicus. The sequence goes on along the minus strand of NW_008608619.1, from coordinate 27,856 downwards.
TGTATGATACATATATCAGCTTGTACAGAGAAAATTGCACCTGTCTTTAAAATCTGTTTAGCCAAGTATATGATTAATCATTTATGTTTGAGAAAGACATATGTAGCTACAAAGCCCCCTAGGAATCTCTGGCACACAGTAAATTGTGAGACTTCCTTTGATATGTTCTGATTCAGAACATATAAGCCTACCTGATTTATCTTAAGGCACTTAAGAGAGAAGAGCTAGTAAAACTCAGGCAGGATGAAAGTTGTAAAAATGGTTTGGCCTCTTGTGCATGCAATTCCTTCCAATTCTACCTCTTTGCTGCTCTCAGTCACTATTTTAGTGAAATCTCTGCCACAAATCTAGTGTGCACAAATGCTGGTGCACAGCACCTCAGTTCACACTGCCATTATTTAAATGTCTGTGGCCAAGGCACCACAACTGGTTGTTATGACTAATTTTGGTTTCATTATTAAAACTGCTAGACTAACTCAACATACAAAACCTCCAAATGTATCTCATTTCCAATTAAAAGACAAAAGACAATTAGAAAGATCTTGTAACTTTGGAGAGGAATTAATTTTTCAAAGTTGACTTCAAATACTACACAGAGGAAAACTAAATGGGAGGGCTCGTGTCTTTGCAGGATTGGATCAGGGTACCCAAGAGATTTCCTTGCTTCTGTTTAGTAATGAAAAATGTATCTCAAGTGAAGGGACTGTGTTTTCTAAACATACATCAGTGCATCTGTACATGCCTTGATGATCTTGGTCATCATGACTGGATGACCACAATTACTGAACATAAAAATGCAAAGAAGCAGAAAATGCAACACAAAACGCTCTCTCTCTCTCTACACATATATTCACGCTAGGAAGCTAAGTGCGTTAAACAGATTAACTTATAATGAAATACGGTTCAGGAAAAAAACTGAGCCATGGATCACGAGTTTAGATTGTGCTCTTTTAAAGAAAGGAAATCATTATTAAGTTTAATGCATTTTTTGGTTCTTGAACAACTCATGGAACCATGCCTAGGAATACACACAGCTGAATCGGGGTAAGCCATATCTTCTACTACTCAGCAGTCTGTAGGATGCCATTTAATCAGGAAGACATGCAAAAGGGCTGTTTAACAGTTTATCTTGAATTTGATAGATTAGCCACCACAGCTGTTTAAAAACAGAAGTATGCACAAAACATAGCTGTTAAAATTTCTGTGCAAAACATGGAAAACTATATGCAAAAAAAAAAATCAGATTACATCCCTTTCCATGTATTACTTACAAGATAAATAATAGTTGTAAATTGTATCTGTGGGAAATAGCTAATCTGTTGACAAATTAAATATATTCAGTAATTAAAATGTCTGTCACATGAACTTCAGAGATAGAACCTGGGAAATATCAGGTGTTAACCAGCCTGTGCAAATTCACTGTTGAATTCTTGCTGTTATACTTCATTAGATCTCTGCTGCTCTCAGTATAGAGCTTGCCTTCTGCTGATGATTTGGTATAACACTACCTCTTAACTGGCCCAAGAGACTTAAATCATCAATGACTTTGTTAACATATTTGAACATTTTATGAAACCAGAATTTTGAGAAGATTACAACAATCTTTGGAGTAAGCATGATAATGTCTTAACCTTCTAAATGATGAGTAATGTGCCATATAGTAGATACATGAGATAAATCTAGAGTTATAAATCAGTGAAAATTTCCTGAAGTGAATATAACTTCCATCAAGTTCTAGCAAATATTGTATGTTTTCATGAGGGCAGGTTAGATTAAATGCTCAGGTGTAGTCCCTCAGCCGCCTTATCAGTGCCAAAGGTTGTACAAATAGTGGCCCAAGTTAGAAGTCTTTAAGCAGATATAACTGAATTCTCAAGTTTTTTTACTTATTAGAGACCTTTTCTTAAGAATTGAAAATAACTGACAGTGATAAACAAATATCTTTATATTGTTAGCCATATTTTTATCTCAATCAATTACTAATTATTTGATAATAAATTGATGTGCAATTAGTGAGGCTTTATTTACAAATGGAAAAATGACTGAAGTGGAAATAAAGATGACAAATAGGCTAATGACAGAATTTAGCATTACTAACTTATTTATACTTTCAAACAAAACTGACTAGTAATCTTAATAAATTCATCATTATAGAGAGGCACAGAATGAAGCATAACCATCCCTAACTGGCATCTTTTCTAAAAATATATAAAATATGCACATTCCTTTAGCTCCGTGGCGTGGATCTGTTGTAATCACTCAGTAAGTGTTAATGCATCCTACTTTAACAGATAACTTGAACTCTACAAACTTCTCCACAGGAGAGAACAATGAAGTGAAAGACATGTTTTATTCTATGTTCTGAGCTTTTGGGTCTCAGTTACACTGGAGCTTCAGCACTTAGTTTCTGTTAAGAACTGGCAATATCTTACCTTTTTAATGCAGCACTGAAATATATACTGATGCTTTTCCAAAGAGTCAAGTATTGTTCTCTTAAAAACAAACAAACAAACAAACAAAATCCCCACTTTTTCATTATGTTACAGACATTTTCTTAATTTTGAGAGGCTGTAGCTGCATATTAACATTTCCAGTCTAAGTCTTTTTTTATTGGAACATGGGCCCAAGTTAGGGTATTGTCATGCTTCACCATATACTGTAATGAGTTAGTTGGTTTGCCAGTGAAGAGTTTCATGTTATTTCAGTAGAAAGGGATTTATTTGCTCCTAAGCGCGTATTTTTGTAGAGTGTGCTATATTCTGGGGAAGTATCACTTGCTCTACCCTTATGAACTTCCCTCAAGCAATTCAGGCTGTCCTTTGTGGGAGACAGGCCTGTGAGTTAAAGAAACTTTTGATCTGATCAGTCTGTTTTTCCTGATGTTTTTGAAACGTCTAAATGAATCTAATGGGGTAAGAAGAGGAAAAGCATTGTCAGCATCAGATAGGCCAATCATTTAAAGAGCTGCTGCTTCTAGTTTTTATTTTACAGACTACAGTTCCCTTCAGTTTTTTAACAAAGAACGCATCATTAAAGAACACTGTGCACAGATTGTTGGAGCAGTCTAACTTGAAAATCTTATGGCTGCTCCTGTTCTGTCCAAAAAGAGATTGACCCCAGGCTGGTCTGTAGATAACAGAAGGCATAACTGCTTTCTTAGGAAAGTGGAGAACGATAACTTCCTTGCACAAAAATGAATAGCTGAGCATGCTCTTGTACCTAGCACTTGCAGAAGAAATAAGCAGGGGTCAAAATTGTGTCTCCAGTATGTGTTACAATATGTCATTTAGAGAAGTTCAGCCTGATCTATGACCATTCCTGTACTTTGTGGTGTCTGCATGCAGACCTGATAAGAATAAGTTCTCGTGCCAAATGAAGTGAGAAAGCTTCGTGCGTTGTCAAAAAATGTCACATTAGGCAAGTTTGGATATTTCTGGAAAGATCCCTCTTTTTCCTGTCATCTTTGGTGAATCCTGTCACAAGTGATAGATGACTGCATTATAATGATGTAGATTCAATAGTACTGCTGTGCACACATCACTTGTCTACAGAAGTTCTGCAAAACCAGCTTGTTTTTCATGCTGTTGCTCAGGATTCCCATGTCTTCTTGTTACTTGGTGAGTGATTTGAATTACCTCTCTTTCTGTGTTTAAAACACGTTTAGCTTTGTTCTTCCACCTTCCTTTCCCATTTTGGTAGATATATAAATATAGATAAATCTGACTGTTTCCTGAATTTTCTACATTGCAAGTAGCTTCTGATTATCATACCAAGTAAGGCTGCATTGTGATCTGTCCTTTAAGTCTGCCAAACCTGGTGGAGGCCTTCTGTTGCATCTTCATCTACTACAAGTGGGCTGCCTCACGTGCAAAAAATGTGATGTTACCAGAAAATACCATAGAAAGTGTCTGGTATCTGAGGTAGTTACATATTCTTTGGTTTTCTTCTTTTCATTCATGCCTTTTTTAGGATTATTTGAAAGAAACTGGTGAACTGGGTTGGTTACTATTATTATTATTATTTCTTTTTTTTCCCCCTCAGGTTGCTCAGCTTCTCTTGAGCACAGTCAGATCAGATCGTACATTCTATCTTGAAAAGCACTGAACACACCTTTTCATTGTAACGTCCAGCCTGGTTATCAGGAGACAAACTGTTATTTAGTATAGTGAATGGAATATAATACATGTTTTTAAGTAACTCCTTTTTTTTGTTGTATACAAACCCCTTAAGACTGAAGTTCAGAACTCTATTATGTATCAGGGTATTCCGTACCTTGGATCAGAATATATAAATAAAATTTATTAACTTTTAAAATTACTGTTGAAGTAGAATTGTAAGCCTTCTATGATGATAAATGTGTTTTGAAAGAGGAATTGTAAAGGCAAATTTCTAAACCTCTCTTTTCTTTGAATGACCAAGGCTAAATCAGATAAAGAATAAAAGAACAGTCCAAACAAAATAATTTCTTAATACTTCAGTGAAAATGTGCTGTATTTATAATCACTGTTATTCACAAAAAAATTCTTCTGTGTGATGTTTACAATTTATTTTTTTCTTATAGTAACTTACGATTATTTAAATACTTCTAAAATTATTTAAATCTTAAATGCATCTCTGGGATGTGCGTATATTTTACAGAAAGGTTTTGTTGCATACCCCGGGTTCAGACACTTATTATACCAGTATAAAACTTCCTGGGGAAGACTCTTGATTGTCTCGCCCCACAACAAAGCTCAAACTAACTATTCTTATCATTGATAGCTGTCTGTAGGAAGTCTTGCCATATTAAATGTGTTCTTTGGTTTAATTCCTTCTGGTGTAGCATTAAAATTCATGAATGTCTATGTAAACAGAAAGTTTAATCATTAGTTAAAAATAACAAAGTGCACCCGAGATGATAATTTAATGTCACATTAAATGTTTTAATACATATATACATACAATTACGGATACATTCCACAAGTGTTTTTGTGTAGGACCCATACACAAATATTTTTGCTTTTCTTAAATACAGAAGTCAGTTAAATACAAAAATACTGCAAAATAAATTGCACAGTACAGGCAAATGAGAGGATAAATTTGTTAAAAAACTGTATTTGACAGTTTCACTAATGAATATTACCTCTTTACATGAGTTAAGCCTTCCATGCACTGTCTTGTACTACTTGAAAAATTTTTACTGGCAGGTCCCAGTGCTGATTTCATATGCCCTTGATAAAAGATGCATAATACAATTTATTCTGGATCCTAACTGGTTTTATTCATTACATAAGTTTGCCAGACATGTAATATGGCATTCACAGAGTTCCTACAATAAACTCCTCCCAGCTGGTGTTTGTTTTAGGAGCACACAAAACAAAAGGTTGGGAATTAAAATACCATCACTGGTACTGACAGCAGGAGTCTGAAAAGCTTTTTCTCTCTAGGGAGCTGCAGTAAGTGTAGATCTCGTCTGTAGTCGCTACCTGTGGTGCCCGATGGCTTCACCTCTAAGGGCTTGTCTAGTTGGAGATACTTGGCTAAATCACATTAATTTTACTGAGTTGTCAAAGTTAATGCATATCAAAAAAACACGACTGGAGGCTCTCAGGAAAAAGTAAGACTGAAGGAGAACTGAGGTGCAAAAGTCTATTTGACTTTTAAGGGAGGCATATATTTGGATTTTATGTTTCATGTGCTGTGATGTATTCAGCACTCTATGCTTCCAGGTTAATTGAATAAACTTTCTGCTTTGACAGACCTTCGTGGTACAGGGAGTAGTTCTGTTGAAATATGTGACACTGATTAGATGGGGAAACTAGCAGGAGAAGGGAAAAAGTTCTCTACAACTGAGACAGTATCAAGTTATCTTTAATAATTATCTACAGCAGTTAGTGTAGGAAGAAAGGGTTTCATCAACTGAGTAGGAGTTTTTTCTGAGTTTCAGGGGAATGGGAGGCAGGGTTGAGTGCTCTTTTAAAATCCCATTCCTAGTGAGTCAAGGTTTGCCTTTTCAGAATGGGTAAATTGTTGTATTTATCTTCTATCTTGGTTTCTAAATTAGTCTCTTGCCTGAAATGCAGCTCCAGTTATAGTGCCAATTTCCTATGAATCTGAACCAGATTTTTCATTTATAAATAAAAATAACGAGGTGCAACTAGTATTTAAGGCTCCTCTAAGAAAACATTTCTCAGGTCAGTATGGCAAAAACATACTATAAGAATTCTTTGTTTCCTGTGGCCCAGAGTAATACTGCTATACAGATATTAGGATAATTCACAGTCATCACCTGCTTTTTCCTGTATCAAGTTGATCCCTCTGTTCAGAATCCATCTCTGGTTTATATATGCCTCCAAATCTGAAAGCTCCTTCTTTTGAGGTGCTTTAATAAGCAGCAGATTTGACTATATTTGAAGGAAATCAGTAATTCCAGATCCCTGGCTCTCTTAACTGACCTCGAGCCTTCAATACCACAGAACAGTGACAAGTGCACTACATATTACAGGTACAACATTATTGTTAACAGGACTGGTACATTAAATCCACTGTGTGCAATCATTGTACTAATAAAATGCATTACTTGGAGTTTTCAATCCTCAATCTAGAAATTCAATTAATTTCCAGGGAATCCAATTTTGAAATACAAGAACTTTGCTCATCTGCTGTCACCTTGTAAAGCTTCAGTATCTCACACTGTAGTAGAATGAATTTTGTGTACAAACATGCCATGAAAATCTTGGCTTAAGATGTGTGTTTGTAATTTCTAAAGCAGGAGTGCAGCGTCTTTTAAAGACAAAGTCTGAAATAAAAATTCCAAATGCATGCACTGCCTACAAACGCCCCAGCTCCCCTACAACATCCCCTTTATCTCAGAAAGTCTGGCAGTACTCCATTCTCCATTCATTTTGTGTAGAGATTCTTTTCCTGAAATTTCACTCATCTAAATGCATGTTTTCTTCAGTGTTGTCTTATTTTCCACCAATGAATTTATTTTAATTTTCACAGAATAACTCTCTGATTTTTTCATTTCAATCCATTGCTTGTACATCTGCACAAAATGCACAAAGCACAGTGTATTATTTGCTGAAGAGATACCCATGGACTTATAAACCTTGCTGAACCAGGACCTAAAATAGAGCAGTTCAAGCCCACTGTATTTTAGATAATGTTATTAGAATCAACTCTACTTTGTAATCATTTTATTAGGGATGAAATTCTGAATATATTATGAAGCAAAATGCTTATTGCAGCTAAAGAATAGAGTCTAGAGCTTGTGTTTAAATCGGAGAGGAAAGGTAGGTAGGCAAATTCATTTTAACATATGAGAAGTAAAATATTTTGGACATTTAAATAAAATAGTATTCTCCTAAACAACTTCTAAGCTTTTCTATCTAATGTATAAAACCCCTTAAGCAATAGTTTTGGCTTCAACATGGGAAGATGGAAGGATCGACAAAAAGCTCCTGAGTGCTTTATTAGCTGCCTGCTATTCTTGGAATGGTAATCAATGACAAATAGTTCTCATAAAATAAATCCAGTGCTTCACCACTAAAAAGTGGCTATATTTTTTTCTCATGACTGACCTTAGCGCTCAAATCTGAAGGCATTTGTGATGCTTATGAGTTATGAAACTTTCATACTCATGAATGAAGTATAATAATCATCCTCCACTCTTGAGATCTTCTATAGAACATGTATTAAGACAGTAAAAGGCATGATTTTTCTTGTGAATTCACTCCTTAGTGAGTTTACAATGCCAAAAAAAAAAAAAGCCAGTTTCACTTTGCTTTTACCTCAGGATCGGATCCAGGTAAGGTTTATGATCAGGATAAGGCAATGAGAGCATTAAATAGCTGAAGTAAAATTACAGAGTCCTTCTTGTAGTGAAGATTGTGTCATAGCTGCATGATGTTAGTTAGAAAGGAATATATTGTTTAAGGACACTTCTGAACCCGCATTACCTTCTGCTCAGAAGAACAATGTGATACCACTCCCACATTTATTCAGGAGATTTCTTGCCTGATTACTTTTAGTTTCGGAGTGGCCAACATTGCATGCTACACTGTCTCACAAGAAGAAGAGTCTCGTGGGAATTTCTGGGCATGATCCCAGACAGTGATACATGATTTATGATACTCATATAGTAATACTGTGCTCCTAAACAACATTTGGCATATAGCAGAATGATATTCAGCATACAGGTTATTTTGATCTCAGAGTGCAGGATACAAAAGAGATCAGTGCATAAACATAATTATCTTTTTGTTTTCTAGTTGCTGTTGGTTGAATGAGGCTTCATTCAACCTGGTGGTTCATACACAAGCCATTAGGTCATGCCCTGAACTTCAAGAAGATGAGAGGACAAAGATTGTGACAAAGGCAAAGGTATGAGTCATTAGCTTACTAAATTTGTAGCACTACTGAACTGGAGAGAGCCTTAAAAGCAATAGTTTAATGTAGTTAAAATAAAGCTTAAAGTATTAGTCATGTAGTTAGAAAGAATGAGTACAGATGCTGGACAAACTGTGGGAAATAGTGCTGAATTCTGTTGATAGATCTGATGATGGCTTTGGGAGTGTCATGAAACTTGTTGAAAGTTGTCATGGTCAAATTTCAAGCTTTGATAACAAGGGTGATAACTGGTTAGAATCTAAGAGGTCATTTGTGTACTGGATGCCCAGTATATATCTTTCATAAAAACTATTCTGCCTCACATACCTGACAAAACACCTAACAAAAATTCAAAAAGCTAGGACTTTAAATCTAATTTAAAGTGTTTTTGTGCTTTCACCTACAGAAGTGAGAAAGTCTGCTTTCTTTAGAGTAGAACTAAGTCTGTGTGGAACAGATTTTGCTTTATACCTAATGAGTTTTACTGAACTAAGGCAGAACACTTGCTTGAGATCAACCACTTCAAGATAAAAGCTTAACCAATTCCCAAACCAGACGTAGCCACGCATTGTATTGTCTAACAGACTGAACAATAATAACCCATATGAGCATTCCCTGTACACATTATTTGTTATATTAATTTTTATTTTGAACAATTACATAATATTTTAAAGGAAAAAAAAAAGGAAACATGATTTCACATCTGCTAGTATCTGCCAATGCATTATGGAAGAATAGATTTGTAGAGGTGGCTACAGGATTTAAATTTTATTCTCCTAAAACCTGGGGATGGAGTGCAGCAGGGTAGAGCTTAAAGCAGACTCTTCAGACATGTCCTCCAGCAGCACTTTAAATTTCTTATTCTAGAAGCCTGACAAAAAAGTCACAAACAATAAAACAAAAAGTATTTTCATAAATTTTAAGCAATAAGTACTAGGCTCAGATTCTTCAGAAAAGTTCGTATTCCATTTCAACACTAAAATGAGTTTAGAGCTCTACAATGCTTAGTGTCAGTGAGAAAAAAAAATCATACTTGTAACTGGGAAATGTTTTATGCCTTTGCAAGTCCTCATGGTCAGGAGAGCTCCATATCCTGATGCTGCACTCGTTAACAAAGCTGTTAATAGGAGCTAGGGTATGTTGTACTTTAAAAATCCTTTTGTTCTTTAGGTGCCTAATTAAGAGAAAGCTTCTTTAGGGCACAAGTATCTTTTCTGAACATCTAAACAAAAGTTTATGGCTCCAGGGCTATATGCTGACTCCTTTCTCTTAATGAGACTTTCATCCTTTACCTTACCTCATGAAAATATACCAAGCACTGAGAAATTCTTTGTAAGGCTGAAATTAGATTTATAAAGATTAGATAAACATAAAAGCTCAACTGGTTTGTTTTTGAAAATGTTGCTTCAGATCTGGAAACCTTTCTATGCTGATCAAGATAAATTTTCATTTTGCCTTAAGACGTTGTCCCCATCCTCACCAAATGTATTTTCATTGTGTAATTTCATATTGGTTTTGAAATTTTAATAATTTCTATCAAATAGGAATTCTGAGCTTTCTAAGCTTCCATTTGAAAATACACTGCAAGTTTTTCCAGCTGTGATAATAGCTTTCTGTATTTGAAGTAAGGCAATATATTGGTAGTGTTTAAGGCTGCAGGGAGCTATCTACAGGGCAACCAACTGAAATGACATTACTAACCTGTGCACCATGGCACTGTCATTTCCCTTCCAGGGCATTACTTTCTTAATCTCATTAAGATTAAAATGTGTACTTTTTTTACTTACATAGTCCCTAGATACAAGAAGCCATCCAATTAATGGTTGCATGTGCAGTTCTATATTTAAATTTTGGTAAGGGCTTACAGCACCCTATAAAAAAGGATTATCAGTATTCTTTTATGGTAAATATAGTTTGATAACTTCACAGACGTTATGAGCAGAAGCCAAATGCAATTAGAGAAGGAGCATTTGTTAACACACTAAATGTTGATGTACCACTCCTTCTTGTAAACAAGCAACCAAGAACTTGTGCAGAAACTCAGACAAAGCTAGTTTAGGATAAGAAGAAAGAACAGAACATTCCTTTCGCAGCAATAAATGAAGCTTTCTCTATAGAATAAGATAGGAGTAGTCAAGGAACTTGTCCTCAAAAATGACACCTTTTAAACTAATGCATTTTTTCCATGGTTTAACTCTGCCACCTTTTGTTTAGCTGGACACCTTTATTCTGCAAGCTGGCTCCTTTGGGGTTCTATAAGTAGTGAGATTATGCTCAGAGGAATCAACCTTCATTTATGCTTTTACATATGCTTCTAGCAAGACACAGATTAGACTCGGATCAGCTTCATAGTGTCACATCTGTGCCCACCACAGTTCTAATGCAGAAATGTACCATCTCAGCAGCCTGAACCTTTTCTGCAGTAATTTCTCTATTTTTTTCTTAAACTCCTTTTTAGAGAAAAGAGGTGTACCAAATAGAGCTTATTATTTCCTCTAGCAGTGAGTCAACAGGTCCTATTTTGATGTCAGAAGGGAGAGAAAAATAGAATATATAACACAGAAGTCCAAAAAACATTGAAATTTAACAGTGCTTCAGAAGATCACATTTCAGTGCTGAACAGGACTTTTCATTCTCAACACAGGGCAATGCCTTTGAAATCCAGGAGCTAAATGAAGCATAGACTGGGGACATCTACCATTCTCTCCACAGCTGCTACTGCATCATGAAGAGTAGTGCTAACACAATGGAAAAAGACATTAACTGCCCCATCTGTGCAATGTAGACTGTTTTGTCTGCTCATGGTTGATTAGTGAGAGTAAATGGACTTGTGCTAATGTTAGTGTACAGTTCTGAAATGTGGAAGACACAGATTCAAGTCACTCCTCTGGCTGATCAAGGCAAAAGCTTGTGCTGTCATTTCAGTATATTTTAGTATTTCAGCTCTATTCCAGTGCTCCTCCACAGCTGCACTGCTTTCAGTTCCCCAACTTTGAGTTTGCCCTCACCCAGCCAAGTATTTTGGATCATTGCACTCACACCATGAGACTAACTCAATCTCTGCAACTTTTATTAGTTACATCCATGCTTTAGCAGCAATACACCGAGACTTGCTAGGAGTCTGATGTGCTTTTGAACTCCATTACAACAGATCCCATTATTATACATTTCACCAAATTCATTTTCATGCCTTTCAGGATGTGTCCTAGCCCAGAAAAACCTTAGAGGTCCTTGTCTTTCAGCATTTGTAATGTACTCATTAAATTACTTGTAGCTTTGATGCTGGAAAACAGAAGTCTGTATTTCATGAGTTCAGGGGCTTTCAGCACTTTTAATTGACTTTTTTTTTTTCTGCACCATTCAAAAATATTAAGAGGAGATGGAAGGGGAGAGAGGGAAAGCGTATGAATTTTTTTTTACTTACGTAAAGAGCATATAAAGTTGTTGACTGGTTTTATTCACCTGAAGGTAACCATTTCAGCATCCATTCCTGTTCCATACAATTTGATTTCCATTAAAATATTTTGATATGTTTCATTTGGTGATGAATGAAAGAAAAGCCTAAAGCTTGAATTGCCATTTTGTCTTCAGTATTTACAGGGTCTGGTAATAGGAGACATCCTCCACATACAACAGAAGCAGCCAGGACTAAAAGCTCTTTTTTGACTAAAGGTGGGAGTTATGTGAAATCTTAAAGCTGTGTCTGTGAATCAGTGTAACGTGTTGATCTTACAGGGCAAAATTTGGCTGGGTTGAGCCACAGACAAGGGAAAGACTTGTCCTTGCTAGTCTCCAACCCAAAGGTCTTTTTCACTGTTTTCACTCTGCATCAATCACTGCCATTGCTGGTTCTAACAGGCATTGCATTTTTGACATTTCCCTCTGTTAGGAACAAGACTGTGAGATTGTGCTTCCTCAAACAGTTTCCATCTAAATACTGCTGCTGGGTCACTGCTGTCCACTTCTAAAACCTCAGTTTACAATTATAGTTTCAAATATGCTCCTTTAAGCCACATGGTGTATTACTTGCTGTGGCAGACTGGATTAAAAAAAAATATATATATGTATTAGAAGAAAAAAAAAAAAATTAGAAGAACGTAATTTGCTTAAAGTCCAGTCAAAAGAGTTGATCACAACTATTTAAGTTTTCAGTTAAAGTGCTGCTGAAGTTACTTTTAGTATTACAAAAATCAAGCTACCAGCTAATGAAAAAGTAATAGAACAAATTAGAACGGGAATGATTTTTTTTTTGGTTGAAAAAACTTTCTAAGCTAAAAGCACAGTGTCTCCAGGGCAAATCAGGTTTAAAAAAGTCTTTTACAGTTGACTATTAATCATTTGGAACTTGTTCTTTGAGTGGTCAAGAATCATTTTCTCTGGATTATGTGATTAAAGAGATCAAAGAGTTCATTATTGCTTTAAAGAAATGCTAGCAAGTTCTATTATCCTGCATGCAAAGAGAACAGGTTTCCAGTTATCTCCCACCATTTCAAGACTTACCAAAAAGTGCCCTGTGAACTTTAATTAGTTATGTATCAAAGTCATTTTTCTCTAGGAGGCAAAAAAATGGCAAAGGAGTGCACTTTGCTCGCAGCTATGCCAGCGTTGATTTAGTGAAATTAGTGGGGTTATTCAGCGTTATCTAGGGACAGAATTGAAGCCATGAGGACACAGAACTTCTTGATACTTGGGCTAGTTTTATTTTGCTTCTGTTATTCCTTAGAACATAGAAGACTGGTGTTTTACCTCTTCATTTTCCTTACCTGCCAACTTGTGTTTCTTTATTCTGATTCAGATGGTTGTTTTCACTGGCATCCATGAAGGAAATTGTTGCTGTTCGTGTTAGATGCTGAGACTGAAGTGGCCCCTTTTGGCTGACTACAACTTTAGAGGAGCCTCTTGTAGCCCATGAGCTGTGTGAGCACCCATCTGAGCTTTGGGAAGCAATCCAGGGGTGTGCTTATTCTCCATCCAATCTCCAATTGTAATCTGCAGAAATTAGGATTTTTCCCTTGCAGGTTTGTTTATAACTGCCAAGCTGTTGACCTTGTTACCCTTTCAGCTGGATAAAACTTCTCAGAATTATGTTCTCCACTGTAATGTATCTTAGATCATAAAGGGTCATTCCAAGCTGTTGCAGGAAAAAGACATCTTTGCAGTTTGATCTACTACTTTTCACTACTACTTACTACCTTTTCATTTACTTTTTTTTTTTTTTTTTTTTTTTTTTTAAGATCTTAGAGTTATAATTACAATCAAAACAAAAAGAAACTGATCTTAGGTTCCCACATTTTATACAATTCTACGTCTGACTTAGACTTAGAGAACGCAGATTCATGAATTAATGCCTTTTGCACTGCTTCTTCTTTTCTAAGGAGTTTATATGGTGTTTCTTCACTTTTCTTTCTGAATCCTCCTGATAATATTTCTGCGAATCTGGGAGCCATTATTCTGAACATATACAGAAAAAATGCTGAGTTGATGGGCTGTTTTTTAACAAATAAACCTGACTATTCCTAGTTCCGTGTAATTTATCTCTCTGCCTGCCACAATCTGATCTCTGCATTGCTAGAACAGTCAGATAAAATAATCAGTAGAGAAAGGCAGCCATCTCCAGAACCTGAGTCCAAGATTAAATCTGGCGTTTTAGAGAAGTATATGGCAGATATGCCATGAATATTATTCTACTCTGTTATAAAAATGAAAAAATAGAATGTGAATGGAGTGGAAAACATTTCTTAAATGCAGCTGGTGAATATACTTTAAAAGCATCTGAACAGTTTTGAAGTCTAAGGACCAGATTTTAAAAGTATTTATGAACTCATTTCTTATTAGAACACTTAATGATGCAATAACCTACCTCTTAGTCCTGGAGAGAAGAGAGAGTCGATACAGAAACCAGGGCATGAGATTCTGTGTCGTTCAATAGGTCACACTTGTAGTCAGTGCTCCCCTAATATAACCTGTGATATTATTTAGAAGACCAACCGGAAAAAAACCAAACCAAACCAAAAAAAAAAACCAGCTTACTGTTTAATTGAGGCTTTTGAGTGACCCAAATAACTTCATAGAATGGTTTATATAACTTATTTTACTATTTATTTTGAAGAGAAGTTTATAAAATAGCATGCACGTTCTTCAATAATTCAAAATGGAAAGCTAACCCATCAAGTTCTTAACAAGAAAAAAAAAATCCAACAAAGTTTACTGCAATTTTGAATGGACTTGAACTTAAAAAAGCTACATTTTCTGTCAAGATAAACATTTATATCTTTTTCTTTTTACTATTCCATTTTTCTTTGTCGAAAGACAAACCAAAAATGTGGTTGAAAACAAGCAAAATGCTTTTTTTCTTTTAAACCATTAGTCTTTGTCTTTTATTATTTCCATTATTTCTATTAAAAAATTAATTAATAAATAGCCATAGTACATTAGGCATAAAATAGATTTTTTTTTTCAGTCAGTTCCATTTTTGTTGTATCTGTATTGACATTAGGTGGGACCAACATAATGAAAATATTGATTTTCCTGTACCCTTCAATTTGGAAGATGGTCCTTGCAGAATTACTAGTAATTTATTGAAGTTTTTGATATCTAAAGTTATATTATTAAAATAAAACTTTTTACCCCAAAATTCTCATTTTGGGTTCAACTTATGGGTTTAATTTACTGGTTTACCACATTGTGTTCATAATTTGATGTCTTTCTCTCAGCTTGTGTAGTAAACTACATTTAGAATATTAGCTTAGTTAGTTCTCAAATTGTTGTTTTACTTTGATTCTCCAAAAATTTGTGGAACTTCTGCTTCTCCATGAGCAGCTACACCATACCCTCATCGGCCTTGTCTAAGACGTTACTACTGGCCGCTGCAGGCTTTAATGATTGCCTTTAAATTTAAAGTGCCTCCCAGGGCAATTTGCTAACATAGCTGAAATGACTTTCCTCAACAAAACAGAGTACTTGTTTCAATAGGGTTATCGTGTCACTTAAAAAATAAGTCGAAGTGTCTTCTTCAGAACTGCTGGTGCTTCAGTTCTCACAGGCACAGTCTCAATAACACATGGCTTTGATTAGACCTGGGCACAACATTGATAAGGCTATTAGCCACTCTGTGGGCTCATGTGTTCAGACAGACTTTGGAAGTTTTTGTTAAATGAGGAAGGTAAAAGATTCAGACAAAGGGACCTTCCTGTGATTCAAAATATGAAGCACTATGACACTTTCTGCATTAAAGAGAACATTTTCTTACAAAACTGTCATGTCCATTATATAAAAAAGATTCAGTGTCCTGGGTTATGAAGGTATTCACATAAATGTCCTGTCAATTATGGCAATACAGAGTAACCCAAATGAAAAATGAAAACACTGAGAGCATAATCCATTGTGGATTGTATGCTGCAAAACAATAGAAATATAATCGCTTGCATTTCACAGACTGAGGAAAGGAAGTTTAGAAAAATTATGGCACAAAAAAGTGATTGGTCTCTTTAAAGAATTACCCTTTTATAGTCAGTGTCTATAGCAACACTAAAACTGTAAAGTCCAAGATTCCTTCTCCTGTCTGTATTTAGCTGTGCTCCCTACCCAAATTATTTTCTAAAACAGTCACTCTTCCAGCTGTAACACAAACTGTTCCTTTCCTTTTACACCAGTCACTGTATCTCTTAAGGAGTCCTCATACACGTGTTAATTAAGCTAATGTAGGTTTGCTTCTAAGTGTATCTTTGCTCTTTTTAGGCACCCAACGGTTCTGAAAAATGAAGCAATCCCTTGCATTATTTGAAGGAATAAGGAGCCAAAGGCCACATGCATCTTGTGGCATATACATTTAAATAACTAGATCATAAATGCAGTTTTTCTGAATATATTTCATCCAACTTGAACACAATGCAATGACTTCACAAAATCACTCTTTATTCCACTGAGCTTAATATTTTCAAAAAAAAAAAAAAAAGCTTCTGAAATACCAGAAAATTTTGCTGGTTTTATAAAATGAGCTTCCTGGTTTTGTAATTTTTAGAAATACCACAATTGGCATGTCTCTCCAGTCACTCAGGGGTCTCATGAGAATTCTTCTGAGTGTTTTCCCCCAAATATGAATAAATTCTAAACTTTCTGGATTTTCCCCATCAGGAATATCGGGATATTAAAAGTATTGCATAGTTTATGCATCTCTAATCTATCAAGGTTCAATCCCTTGAATGTTTCTGGAAAGCAAATATGTGCCTCCAGTGCCACGTGGCACAGAAATTTGTACTGTTCTCAAGATCATCGTACAAATCTATATATGTATGTACCTTTGGTTGCAGAGATATTTTTAATTAAGAAAGAGAGAATAAATCAACTTGTGCATGATAGTAGGAGCTAAGATTTTCTTAAATCCCCCTATATTTGCTCAGATATTTTAAAGGTTACCAAAACCCAGGCAACTGTGCGTTACTTTTTCATCAAGACAGGTGATTTGAGTTCCACCTAAATTGGCATCTTTAGAGATTTGACCAACATCTTTCACACTCTAAAGCATTTGATCTAAACAGAAAGGATTTTTTTTTAAAAAAAAAAAACCCTCATGCAGTACAATGCAAGTGTTTTTTTCTTCAGGTTGACTGAGGTAGCTGATTCTATACCTCAATCAGGTTTTCTGTCCTACAGTAATGACCTTGACTGTTTTGAGGGTTGTGCTGATCATTGTTTGAGGAACCAGGGACTGTTAAAAGAGGTCCATTTTTAATGAATCTTAAAGGGAAAAATGGAGATGAAATGTGATTTCCACTCCTAGAGGTTATGTACAGGCTCTGTAGGATGTGTGTGAAAAGCTCTCTTTTGTTCATTGAAATGCTGCTGTCTGATCCCTCCCTCATACCTCCAGGGCAGCCTCAGCATTTTGTGTAGACATGTCTGAAAATGTTATTCTGACCAAGAGCTGAAGAGAAGAAAGAAAACCTAAATTCTAATTAGATGTTGCCAAAGTTTCATTGACTACAAATTGTGTAGAACTCGTGTAGTCTTCTATTTCACCTAAATTTACCCCATTTTTGCTAATGCAAAACCCGCTTAAATTGGTCTGAGGGAATTTCTTTTTCTCCTTCCTTTCCTCCCCCCAGTGTTTCTGGTACAAAATCTCCCCTTGTATATAGTATAAATTCAGCTCAAATTGAACTGTCAATTATTTCTGAACAGGTTATGCAGGAAATGTTAAACGTGAAAAAAGGCAAAGCTAAAAGGACGTTGTAAGATGTGAAAAAAAGAGTCTGTCACGGTGTATGCTATTAGAAGTTCAAACTGGAATCTGCTTTGCTCATGGAAGCATCAGTCAAGATGCTGCAGCGGGGTTGTTACAGAAGGGATTATCTATGGTGCACTCAGGGGAGCTCCTCTGCTGGTTTTCTAGTATAGCGTTAGAAAGTAGTACAGTTTCTAGTTAAATGAAGAGAACATTGTGTAAATACATCCTAAGATTATGTATTTTAGACAAGCTTGATTGCATATTTTAATTGCAGTATAATCATTAAACATACCTGCTTAGTATAAATTTTTTAATTAAAACCAAATTCTTGGTATTAGACAAGAGTTCTGATATCACATTTATAGTTCATTAGATTCATAATTAAAATGTGAATCTAGACTAGAGAATTAGGGAATATTTAATTTTATATTAAATATATTTAATTTCATTGCTTCTGTAACAGGCTAGGCTAGGTTTCTACAAATGAATTTGCATGTAGTCACTACAAAAGCTCACTGCAACAGGAGGATTTCTCTCTATTAGCAACATGAATATGAAGCTTAATACATTATACACTTTAAAAATCCCTATAGCGTGTATGTTACAGATGTGCCTCCTACTCTGTCTCACAGATTTTTAAAACAAGCACTACAACACAAAAAGAATAAAACAGTGAGGTATGGACGTTATATCAAAAATACAGAGGTGTAAATAGGGTCTCATCTTTTTTTCTGACTACTTGTACTAATTCAGGCAATGAAACAGGACAGATCCCCATGGTAACTTTTCCACATTTGATGAACTTTTATCCTAAGCCAAAACATGTATTCTTCCCTGCAACTTCTACTCTAGAGGTAAAAAAGAATAAATAAAACCAACAATTAGGTGTTTGGGAAGGGTGGTGGGGAGTGCGTATTCTGCATAAGAGAAATTTTATCTCTAGAGAAGATATGCGTTAACAAAAATTCAATACACTAAATCTGCAGACTGGACTTTTAATCTCTTATCAGAGACAGGATTGGTAAGGAACAGTGAGAACACATTTTCCTGGGGACTCCTTTGGTTCCCTTTTGTGATCCCTGACGGACTGCAGTCCTGACCACTAAGAATCATATGGTGGAAGTACCTTGGTAGCCACATAACTAACAAAGGTCAGGAGAGTATTTCTGCTTGGGATATGTTCCTCACAGCTGGAAGGGGTTATGTAAAATCTTATACTTCAGAAATTATTGGTAGAGAAAAATATTTTCAAATGTAACAGGAAGAAGAATAATTTTCTTTCATCTGAAATGACAGAAGAGACAGAGATACCCTGCTCTTTCAGGACGTGATGATGAAGGAGAGAAAGATGTCTTCTGCAGTGACAAACGATGGTGCAGTTGTTTTCCATCTCTGTGCCACTTGCTTCAGTTGACAAGCTGGCAGGGGAAGAGCAGCCACAAAGGCAGAAGAAGATGACCTATCTCCTAGGACGCAAAAGAGACAAAAACCTGCAATATGACAATTACTGTTATGTCAAAACAAGTTTTACTTAGTTTAGTTTGTATTTACAGTGTCTTTGTGCTGCAAGCACAGCTTTGCTATTTGGTGCATGATTCCATAACCTCTTCTTGCCAATTAGTTTATATTAATTACATGTATATGATGTGTATATACTTATATCAATCCATATGCGATCCAAGTAGCTGATGAAAAATAGGATCAGATCAGTGTTCTGTTACTTAAAAATGCTTATCTCTTCATATAGGTAATCTCATTAATGCAGAATTTATGTACTGTCAAACTGTGAAAAACTATCTCCTTCTGACACAAGGATTTCGACATGACATTTTCACTGATGCTTATGAAATATTGCCACTTTTAACATCTCTGGTATTGATTTTTTATGCATTCTCTACATGCATTATTAACGTAGGAGTAATTAATAACCTAATGTGTATATGATTATTTTATTTTTGTATAAGCTCCTATACAATTGAATTAAAAGTTAACTAATTTTCAACATACAAGGATGTTGAGGACATTTTAGGAATGAGATTATTCTGTTGCCATTGAAGATTTTAAAGTTCCTTCTTTTCAAATGCAGTTAATAATTTGCCAGTTTTGTAGGTTCCATTTAATTCTTTTATTAATAGAACTTATAAATATTTGTAGTTACAACTTAATAAAATGGTTATCTTTTAAACTTTTATTAGTGTAAAAAGAATTACGATCTACCCCGTTAAAACAGAATGTGTGGTTTCTATTTGACTCCATTGGAAAAAATACACTCCGGTCTCTTTTTTTCCTAAAAATGTGTGCCGAACGTGTTTAGCACAAACGTCTTTTAAATCTTTTATCTCTTAGTTTCAGCTATAACTTATCACTTCCTTGTAGACTTGATTTTAAACTTCTTATGTATAATTCTCTTTTTCAAGACAGGTGATGATGGGGAGAAAATGAAATGATGATATGGAAGCAAAATGAGTAAGTGCCATAACAAATGTGTAAACTGTATCATCAGCCTGCCTAATTCTGCCTAACTCCAGTAGAAAGTCGTCTCACATTTCAGCTTCATTTATGTACTGGGAAATCAGTATGCTGTTAGTATGACCAAGAGGTCATATTTCTTCCTTCATAAGTCCCTCTGCTTCAAAAATGAGGCAATTAATTGTTGGTCATCTGTTTTTTACTCATTACAGATTTCTTTTCTCCTCTTTCTCCTTTTATTTTATACTCATGACAATTCCTTTCACTTTGTACTTATGACATATATTTGAATACGTAACTTCCAGAACTTTGTAGGATCTTAATTTGTATTTTTTTATTTCTTAATTTCACCTAGGAGTGAAAAACAGGAAATCAGTTATGAAATGTATGTGTGACAGCCCCACTTCTAGTTTCTTTGGAACTCTTTGAGTCATTATACCCTCTGTCACCAGAATTTGCAGTCTTAGTGAATGTTCACTACAGGCTCTGCTAGAGAAATACAAATACCTATTACTCAATGCACTTGTTAAATGAATTACTGAAATGCTGGGGTTTGAACCCCAAGCCCCGAATTAAGGTTGACATATGGGTGATTCCCACAGCCCTTCATAAAGAGGTGGTGAGTTTGCCTTATAGCTTCCCCCCAGGGTGCGGCCGGCCCTGCAGGGAGAGCCATAAGGGAAATGAGCCCCAGGGGTCCCCCACTGAGTTGACAAAGGTCAGGTGTCCCTGCTTGGGGGTAAAAGCTGGGACCACTTGCAGGGAGTCAGGAGTGTCTGTCTGTGGAGTGCACTCCCCAGAGCTTCCTGGTTCAGGGCAGACCTCCTGACTCTCCCTGGAGCTGGGCCCCAGTCTGTTTAGACCTTTGCGAACGCGGGTCGAGCGGATGAGAGTCGCCATGTGGGCACCTTTTTCTTATGTGTTTAACTGGCTGGTCTGGCTGTTTCCCACGCCAACTATGGGCAACCTCGGGTCTCTGTTTGTACCACCTGCTGTGGGCCGAGTCACGTCTTTTGTGGGATCGTTGGGGGTGGCGTCAATTATGTACCAGCTGATTGACTTGTTTGTACCCCCGTCGGTCATTCATATCATAACGTTTTTGTTTACATTACAGTCTGTGTATTGGTTCATCTTCCTGCTGGCTGTATCATTCTTGTTGGGCCTGGTCATTGGCAGAACAATTACCCATCTGTAAGCATAACTTTAAGTATAATGGAAGATAAACCATAAAAAAAAAAGATTATTTTTTTCTGTTCTTTGTTTTCAATATATGTTATATGAAAAAGAAAACCATAAAAGTCCTGTGAAATGTACACTGCCCAGAAAATATTCTAAAGCAGGATGATATGAAAGAAGAATATTTGTTTCAATAGTCCATAGATGAACTATTACAAACCAAAAAAAGCCTCTATTAATTGTGTGGTATGGATGCTTTGTATGGTAAACATGAGGCAACTGAACTTCTGTTGCTAATGGTTAAGTTGAGACTCAATAGATGTAGTGTCCATGTTCTATCTGTCTCAGTTACACCTTTAAACCACACTTTTAAGGAGGACTCTTGTAGTCCTGGGAAGCACTAAGATGGTTGTTTTCCAAATATTATTTCTAAAATCCAATATAAGTAAATTTCTGTGGCGGCTCTTCTCTTTTCCAATTTCACCCACTCCTTGTCAGAACATTGAATTTGAGTATTTTTTTTTTAATGTTTTGATGTACTGCTGTTCTCTCTAGTCCTTAATAATCATCTAGCAGCTTTGAGAAAATGATCTTCAGTGAAAGACAAAGGCCAGCTTACAGAAATCTGTTCTAAGACAGAGAAAATATAATTGACTCTATAAACAGAAAATTAAGTTTTGCTTTTGAAGTGGGAATAATTTCCAGTATATAGGCATTTTTTACTTCTATAGGACAGGTCCTATTTTCTGAAATTACTGTAGTAAACATATCAGTACCAAGGAGAAGGATTAACTCTCTAAATATTGATTGACATTACAATGGAAATAAGATTTGGACCATAACATGCAAGACAAATACCTGTATAAGGAACGATGTGTGTTATGTGTGTTATTGTTGCTATGATCAGTTTAAAATTGATGATCCTGCTCTGTAGTGCTCTGCCTGGCCTTTCTCATTTTTCACTGGAAACTCATAAATATTTAGTTTAGTTTCTGTATTACTCGAGAATTTAAAATATATCAGATAGTGTCACAAGCTTTACCTATATATTAACTAATGCAAGAGAACTTACAGGAGGAAATATATTTAAATATTTTTTGTTATGGTTGTAATAATACATTTCAGTTTAGAGTAAGACTTTAGGGTCACTTACTGTCCATATCTAATTGGAATAAATCCAGAGAGGCCAGTAGAGTAGAGATAATTCAACACATTTCATAGACTCTAGCTATTACTAGATTAGCTCTCTTAGCACAGCCTATCATGAATCTGGGTGGAAAGCTGTGCAGTGCCTGAGGACATGCCCAAAGCCTACAGGCTCTCACACATGAGTGCATTTCAATGACACTTGCCACATTGATTGCACTCAGAGCTCTTGACTCATGAGTAGAGGGAAAATAGTCCCACTCAGCCTTAGACCTTCTGCCCACATGTTGCTTTCAAATGTGGCCTGTGCAAAATCCACCTTCAGCTTTTTGAGAATGCCTAGTCTGGTTATTAGGAGACAAAATATCAAGTAAATGTTATAAAATATTGTAATAACTAGGGCAAAATTAAAGCTCTGCCATGTCTGAATACAGGAATTGTCAGTGGTCAGCTCTCACAGCATCAAGCCATGAAACAGACAGGAAAGCAGAATAAGAAGTCCTACATTTCTTTTTGAGTCTGGACAGAGCATATGCATGGAAGGAAAAGAAAGGAGGATTATTATTTAACAAAGATGAGATTCTTGATAAAATACAAGGTGACACATTTAAATTTGATTTAATAAAATCATCAATATTTACAATCTTTACAGTTTTAAAGCTGTTAATGGGGAATAGCAGAATTATAATTAGATTTGGGTGTGATGTTTATTTTTCTTCTGAAGGCTTCCTTAAGTAATTATTATTATTTCAGCCCTTCCAAAGGCAGATCCTTTAACTAAGTGAAAGACAATACAGTGGATTTTAAGTTGGAATTTTGAGAAGTATTCTATTAGAGAAGAAAGTGAACATATAATCAAATCAAGGATTATATTCAGTGTTTGTTTTAGCATTTCATCTTAAGCATATAAAAAAATGTTTAAATATTGTGAAATGATTGCACATCCACTTGCATTTTAAATGAATAGAATATCTTTAAAAACAGGAAAAAAAATTCCAACTTGTATGTAAAGATATCATGGAAATGTTTTAATTGAAACTCATAACTGTGGAAACTTACACTGTTAAGAGCACAGTATTTGAACATAACTGATGTTTAGCTACCTTTTCATTTTTTGAGCACTGTTGTTTTAAAATAATTAGGTTAGCATTACAGATAGGAAATATTTACCATCTTATTACAAGCTGCTTAATTTTCTTAGATGCACAATGAATTAATAGATTATAAAATTGCTTTAGAATGCATTTCCTTCCTTTTAGCTCAGATTGTTCTGTTGTTCTCTGGTTCTGTCACAGTAATAGATAACATAAAACCATCTGTCACAACAAAATGATACTGTGCACAAAGAATTCCTTTGATAAGTATGGTGATAATTAAGTTTTCATGTTTATCTAGCAGGATTTTTGAAAAGGTGTAATAAAAATTCTACAGAGCTTTGTCTGGTTAATCAGTGTCTGTACCACTAATGAAGTAGAAATATTTCCTTCATTGTCTTTGTTTCATTTCCAGTTTTTTTTTTCTTCAGTGACTATGGAGGAACGTGGAATAATTTCAAAAATTTATACCAGTTTACGCTGAAACTGCTGCAGTTCTTTAAAAATAAGTAACCTTGTTTTTCTTTTAAAATCTACCCCTATTAAAAAGTGTATGTTAGACTACTGTGTCCTGTATTAGTGTCTATATGTATTG
Source organism: Merops nubicus (assembly GCF_000691845.1). NCBI lineage: Eukaryota > Metazoa > Chordata > Aves > Coraciiformes > Meropidae > Merops > Merops nubicus. The sequence goes on along the minus strand of NW_008608619.1, from coordinate 3,780 downwards.
TATTATACCATATTAGCTAATATAGTTACAAAGAACAAACAAACAATGCATTTATGCTAATACAGGTTTAAAAGAATAGCGAAATCACTGAAAGGAAGTTTACTGATTATACACGCTCATCAGGAATTTCTGAAGTGACGTACCCGCTTATTCCCAACTGTGGCCTCTGAAGATGTAAAGAAAAAATATTTTCCTTTTGCAATTTTAGAAATTTAATTACATTGAGTAGTTGAAACATGGATAACAGAATAGTATTTTAGAATTTGGCCAGAGGAGAAAGAGAGAACAATTTAGTGATAGATGACAGGGAAAAAAGCAAAGACAGTGTGAAGATAAATACAGAAGGAGTAAGTAAGAATCAGGCTACTTCCTTTTCAATGGTTCTGCTTCCTGCATTTTGCTGTTATT
>NW_008608619.1:0-3341 GCF_000691845.1 Merops nubicus | reverse complement strand
TAGGGAAACTTTAAAGTAGAAACAAAATGTTCTGAATTACCCCATTAGTACAATTTAGCAAGCTACCATTTCTCAGTTAAGTCTCAGTAACAAACTCTGTGATTCTCAAAGTTTATTTCAAGCGCAGAATTAAATATGATAGCTCAAACTGTGATAATTACTCTGTAATTAATTATTTTAGAAGACCTAGGGAATCTCACTGTAAGAGAAAATTCATATGAAAAGACTATGAACAAATAGTGTATACTGGAAGTACTGGATGCTCTATTTTGCATTCCTACAGTGGTAGCTGTAGGAATTTCCTACATGAAATTCTTCAAAACTCACTTAATATAGAGAAAAAAGATGGGGGAAAAAAAAAAACAAAACACGCACACACACAAAAAAGCACACCATTAAACCAAACCAAAGAAACCAGAAGCAGACCTGTATTTTCTCATAGGTTTGGGCAAGAGAATTTGCTAGCATTTCACTATGAATTTCCACTGCGAACGTGCATAAGAAATTCATTGAATTTCAATTCATTCTTGAAGAATGTTCACAAGAGTGAGTAGTAGTAACCCCTTACTTAGTCAGTAGTACTGACCCCTTGCAAAGGCAACAGCTTTGGCAACCACAGGAGTGGAATTACAGAAAGGGTTGATACCATTGTGAAAAGATATCAATGGAAAAATGCAAGACTCCCTTTTCCATCCATGTTCCTCCTTTCCATGCAAGACTTTCTGTGACTAGAGCTTACAAGTCTAAAAAAAAAAAAAATTTGTTATTGATTGTTTTTCTTTTTTGAAGTAGATTATCCTTATTACTGATAATCTTTCAAATTATTGCAGCTGTACTCACATCTGATTGAATTAAGACCAGGATTGTCTTTTTAAGCTATAACGTATTTTCCTCTTCTTGAGACTAAGATTGAGTCACAGTGACCCACATGGTTTAAAATTTTCCTTTTAATGGGTTTTAAGCACTGAATTATAGTAAATTTTTGTTTCCTTTTTCTAATAAGGCAGAAAATTTTCTTACTAAATATAAATTGAGCTTGATATACCATATTACACAGTTTCAGCTGGTTGGTTTATTTGGTTTTTTTTTTTTTTTTGGTGTAAAGTAACTACTGTACTAACTGCAGTGTTGGTTGAGGACAATTACAAGAGTGAAGACTGGATGGAGCACCAGGCATCTGCAGGGTCAAACCCTATAGTCTAGCAAGAGGACTGGGCTGCCTGCATAGCTGGCAGCAAGCCCTCTGTAAAATCTCAGCTACATCCATGCCACTAACTTTGGTGACCCCAGTGATCTTACTCCACAGCATGACTTAATCCTGTGGTGATCCAAGAGAGTTATACATTGTGCTCTCTATTTCAAAATTGATCTAGACACTTTGGACACCCTACTTAACACACTGTGTGGTTTGTTTTGTGAATTTATGTCCACTACAAAAATATTTTTATAAATCTAAATCCCTAAAAGTAGTAGGCAGAAGATAAAAAAGCTATTTTTCTGTTCCTTCAGGTGTTTGAGTTAGGAACCAAAATGCCCATTTCCTACAGTGAGAAAAATCCAAGTGTCTGTATGAAAGCAATGAGCGCTACTTCTTCAAGTTACATAAACGAGGTGACTTTTTATCTTTTTCATTTACAATAAGAAGCCACGAAGTTACTGTAGCTGCAATTATGTGGATGCAACAGCTTTCCAAATAGGAAATATCTCTAGATTACATACGGATCCATTTTTCTTGGTTCACAACCTGCTTTCAGCCTATTTGCTTAGTTTTGTGCAAATGTTTGCATTGGAGAAAAAAGTGCAGGGAAGGGTAAACTTTTTGGTTTTATCATGCAAATATGCAGGTTTGCTCTGCTATTGGCTGGACAGAACAAGTCAACTATTTTGAAACTTTTCTTTATATTTAGTTGGACCAAAGGTGTATGGTTACATTCAGCAAGGAATACAAGTGAGGACAGGTATGAAGGGAAGACCACTACATGCAACTGATGTGGTGAGCCAAGCATTTTCTCTACTCTTCACTGTTTGACTCTGGGGAAGGCAGAGAAGTAAAAGTGCACAACTGGTGTTGTTTAGATTAGTTCCCTGAACTTGAACAGGCAGAACCTCTTCTTTGCCTCTAATGCATAAATCCAAACGATTGTATCTTTGCCTGGAGAGCCAAGCATACAGTTCATTTCAGTGTGAGTAAGTCCATTGTTGTCCTGTCCTACTCTCTGTGACTATATTGTGGAGAATCAGCCTGTAGGAAATCTGACTTGCTAAATAATTGAATCACACTTTCTGGAAGAAGAACAGGCAGTTGGGCTTAGATTTACTGCTAAGACCTTGTGTTGATGATCATCCTGTTAGATTTTAAACAAAAACTTCATGTTGGACAAAACTTTCTCATTTCAAAATTACATACAGACTTCTTTTGATGAAAGAAGACTATTTCTGTACAAACCAATGTCTATCTATGAGAATTAGATTTTGCTTTTAATGTTTTGTTGTTGTTGTTCAAAGATGCAAGATAGAGGCTTTATTTCTCAGGAGTAGCAGCCACAAATTATTGAAACTCGGCATTCAAAACCCAGATATTATGCAGCTGTAAAGAGGGAGTAAGACAACAGAGAAGCAGTTGAGCTCTGTGCAGGTCTTCTACTTACTCTTCTGCTAGTAGGCAGCTGAAAGAGCAGAAATAATATTGATGAAGGCATGAAAATTCCATGGGACTCTACACTTCCCATTTTCTTCTTACTATGCTTGCTGATTCCACAAAATGCTGAACTTTCATTCCTCTTACATTTTTCCATAATATCAAAGAAGTAAATGCATTTATTTTCTAGAATGATAGATTTGAAAACAGTACACTTTTTATTTGTAGGTGGTACATTATTTGAATATAATTTGGATTTATAATACTGCAAGTGAAAATGTGGTTTCTATTTATTATTTATAAACCAATGAATGTCCAAATTAGTGAAAGTAAACATAAGATTTTTATAAGAGTAGGAAAAAGAAATAAGAATTTTTTTGTAAAAATAAGATGGACATTATGAGAAATGATTAAATTGTCATTAGGTTCCTCAGGAGAAAATTTGACTCTTTTATTTAAAAGGGATTGATCAACAGTACTTTTGCAACCTGTGGTGTTTACATTAGACAAATAGTTTAGTAGCCCAGCTGAGTTGTTAAGACTTGTGTCTACGTAAAAGCGATATCCTAATTATTGCCAAATCACTGCAATCTCCTGATGACACTTTTGCTATTGTATTCTTATCAGGCATGACCTCACATTCCACAAGGTCTCTCCAAATGTTGACTGAGTTGGTCATAGTTTGAGTTGAATCTAGCTAGGG
>NW_008608618.1:10484-25402 GCF_000691845.1 Merops nubicus | reverse complement strand
AAGCGCTCGTGTTGGACGCAGAAGGGTGAGGAAGGGGGTGCGGGTCCTGGCCCCTCGGGAGGCTGGAGGGGGTCGAGCACGTTTTAATGCCTTTTACTCAGGCGTCAGGGTTTCTTCAGCGTCTGTGTGTGTCCCCCCTCCCCTTTGTCCCCCGTGTCGAAAGCAAACAGTTATTACTAAATCAATCAGTTCACGGTTACAAATAACACGCATTATTTAGATAGGTCTCTCAAGATTTAGTCATTTCCAAATTAACCTCGACAAAGTAGGGCCCAGGGAGCGTTACGATGTACGTCCCTGAATGCGTTTGCAGGGAGTTGGAGCTAATCCCTTCTTAACTCGGGTGCCTGGTAAGCCTCATTAGCGGCAGCAGATCCGCACTCGCTGCCATGCAGCTTCACACAACCGCCTGCGCTTCCAAAATATGATGGAGGTACCTATAAATAAGTATAAAAGAAGGCAAAAGGTTCAACAGCTCCGAGAATTACGCCGTCCTCGTGTGCTTCTTAAAGGCGGCTCGTTAATTAGATTTGCATCTGAAACAGGCAGTGGGAGTTTTGGGGAAGTGTTTGGGAGATAATTAGTATTAATGTGCTTGAAGGGCACGCAAATACACCTTTGAAGTGAACCACGTCAGAATTCAAGCGTTTGACCTTGATCAATGTGATTTTTTTCTTCTCCAATAGGTGAACAAGAAGACGTCTGTAAAATATTTTTAAGGACCTTTCTCTGTAAAGCAAGAAGATTTTCTTACACTTTAAAGAGTTTTTTAAAAAAAGAAGCTTTTCCTAGTGAGAAAATAAGGGAAGAGAGAGGAGCTTTCCCTAAAAGGTATAGCAGGAGGACGAAACGATCTCGAAAGCTACTCCCTATTTTAAACTGTGCTTAATATTTAGTAGTTCTCCAAGGCTAAAAGGCTTTTCATTATATGGTCGTCTGGAATAAAAGGAAACACATAAAAAAGCCACAAGCACCCCTCTCCGCCATTACCACCCCTCCCTCCCCCTTTTCTTCTCCGCAAGTTAAGCCCTAGCCTCACAAGGAGAGTTTGATCTGGGGATGATAAATGTTTGTACAATTAATTCTTTATTGCTGTTCTTCTGCAATGCCACTTCCAGGCAGCCGTGGAGCTCCAGTATATCTAGTAAAAGTAAACGATTGGAAATTGTAATAATTGAAGCGCTGTATCCACGTACAAATAGGAAAACATTCAACATGCGGGACCCTAGTTTTGGGGGAAGGGGGGGATCGTGGGCCAAATCCTTCTTGCAAAAAATCCTTCCTACACCAAGAAAACCCTTCCTCTCGGGGAGGCACCGCAGACCGTGTCCGACGGACTCGGAACCCCTGGGGAGCCACAAGACAAAAGCGGCAGCAGAAAAATCTCTCTGAACGTGCCACGAGTCTCCTGAAGGATGCTGTCCCCGGCACAGCGCGACGGCGAGATAAAATAGAATTACTGCCAGTAATTATAGCGATTTCTTCCCAGTACATCACAGGTCGTGCCGAGCCTAGTGCCATCTAGCCCTGTAGATGCGCAGCTGACGTTTTACAGTTTGGGATTTGCGGGGTATCTTTCATTAGTGCTCTGAATAAAAACCACCCCGCAAGATCCTCCTCCCGCCTCCCCTCTCCTCCCACCGCAATAATAAACCAAAAAGACTAGTGGGTGGAAGAGTAACACGTTAATGACTTTTGCTCAAATTGCTTCCATCTTGATCACATTTTCATAATTAGCACCATCATCTACAAATCTTTCCGCCCTGGGCATTTGACACAGACGGGCTTCCCAAGCGATGTGTATTCTACTTATTAGGGAGGGACACTTATGGGTCTATCATTAATGGTCCCCTTTCAAATGAAATGAATGCGACCTCCACGGAAATATCAAAGGGCTGCAGCTACCTTGTCTCACTTGGTCCAACACTGAATAGCAAGCAGCCTTAAGTCGTTTTGCTCCAGTCAGACATCTATACAATAAAACATAAGCCCGCTCTTGTATATTTTAAGTTGTCTGGTGACCATTTTTGAAAACAAAAAGGGTTCCTTTGATGTGGTCTAATTCTAACAGGGGGTGGGAAGTCAGATGTGGTCTACCGATTCTTTCTGGAAATATTTTTAATTATGCCCCAAAGCTCCTTGTAGCCCCGAAGTAATAATCAGAGAGCAGTTTGAGTCTGTTACTTAAGGCGGAGGGGAGAATAAGCTCTAGCCCGTGTGTAACTAAATTAGGATTACAATCGATAATGATCTATTAATTCACTCGAAATGTGTGTTTTTAAATGGAACCTGTTAGGTATCTGTTATTCTTTATGCCTGATCTTGCCAACGGAATATTTCTAAGCTTTCCTTCAGTTAAGCCATACACACATTTCTCCTGGCAAGTCATGGGCTAAAAGTGAGTATTTGGGACAAATTTTTTTATCCTTCCAGTGTCCGTGCTGTAAGCACACAAACCACTCGTGTTCTGAACCGATTACCCTGGGAGAAGGACCATATATTCTTATAAGTGTTTCTAAGATCTTTCTGATGAAGCAATGCCTATTTCTGCTGAAGTATTGCATAAATGTAAACCGGGGGGAGACGCAAAATTTTGACACCTCCCCCACCTTAAAAAAAATTAACTGTGATAAAGTTTCCAAATAGCCATTTTGCAGGGATTCAGCTTTAACGGTGCTGTGACTCAGGAGCTGGTTTTACGCCCGCCTCTCGCTCCCCCGGCCCCGGCGCTGATTTACGAGCGGCCCGTTACTCTAACGAGGAGGAAGTCACAATTTGTAGAGCAATAAATACCGAGGCGGTGGGTGGAGCTCCCGGCAAGAGGAAAAGAAAAATAAATAAATAAATAAAACAATCACCCTCCTTCACCAATTAAAAATCCATCCTAGCTGCGATGTGGACCGTGGGAAGGTCTGGAAGAAAACAGAGGCCGGGTGATGGGTGGCAGGGGTTGCAGTGTGCTAATGCCATCCTCGGAACGCAGCCTCCCTGCCCGCTGCATCCCCTCACACCTGCTGCTCTTGGGAAGAGAGTCTAAAATACAGGGGATTTTATTCGGCTGTAGTTTGTTTTCTTTGTGGTTTTCCCTATCGGGGCTGTTCTGCACCCGGTGAAGGATATGATCTTGTTGAAATGACTTTTTGCAGCCCACACAGCATCACGTTACCCTGCTCCACACGCGGGCAATGCTCCGGGTTAGGTGGCACACGGTGAACTCCCAGCGAGCAGGGTGAAGGGAGAGAGGAGGAGGAAATTCACAGCTTCTAAGGTTCAGGTTGCTTTCTCAGGTGGGGAAAATAAGATTTAGAACATTTCAAATGAAAATAGATTGAAAGAGTTTTCTAAAGGAAACATTAAACACATGCCAGGCACATCATAATTTTCCCCTTTATCCACTCATATGAAATGGGTTTTTTTATGTTTATAGTTACTTTTTTTATGGTTTATGGATGAAAAAACTATTTTGGATTGATTCTATACCTATTATGTGAGCTACTACTCTATTGCACTTCAGACAATAAATTAATTTAGAAATTTTAAACTTCTGTATTTAGGTTAAAAGCATGTGTACTTGGCTGACACCATTGAGATTTGCCAGCTTATCTGCCATATGCATATGAATATTAATATAAAAATACGAATGTTATTATTATTGTTTTAATTATTATTATTGTATTATTATATGTATTATTATATGTATTATTATTGTTCATTATTATTATTATTGTTTTTACTTGGACATCAAGATGCAAATGCCTAAGTGCCTTACTCCAGGAAATTTCCACTGAAGTTGGCCAGAGTTTCTGCAGCTGAGGACCAAGGGATTAATCCTTCATTCAAAGCCCATGGAACTCACTAAGAGCCTTTTCTTTAACACCAGTGAATTTGGATCCGGCCCTATCTTATCACTGGAAAAATGATTTTCCCTTGTTCTCAAATAATCTTTTAATGGTTAACTGAATGAGAATGTTCAAAACAATGAATGCAGCGACATGAAACAAAAATTTTGAATCTCTTTCTTCCCTCTGTTGGTCCTTTTCAATACAAGAAACAAAGGAAACAGTAGAAGAAACGTAACACTACAGAAATATGTGAGATGGTGACTGTCACGTGGGCTGTGAAGATTTGTGGCAGGCTCAAACTGTGCCACAATAGGGATATTCAGACCAAAACAGAACTGTAAACTGCAGCCATGGAAATAACTCAGGGCAAGGGATACAGGGATGCTTAGAAGTGGAGAGAGGGAGAGTAAAACAATAGAACTGTAAATTGTTGGTAAAGTTAGGGACTAGATTTGAGTACCTGCTTCACACCTTTGCTATCACAACCATCACTTAATAGCCTGAGCTCTTGGAGTAACTTTGCTTCTTTTTTTGGTGGCTCAGCATGTGTTTTTGAAATCAGGTTCAGTGTGGTGTACCTGAGAGAATATCTGGCCCATAGCCATGATGTCATTGTGCTTGCTGCCTCAAGGGCCTGCTGTTCAGATAAATCTACTACTTTTAGAATTTATCCCCTGGTTACTTTCACAATCAGAGGCTTGTTAGGATCTCACTGAGCCCTGCAAATCTTTGGGAATTGGGTTACCTGAAGATAAAAGATCTCTCTTTCTCCAAGCTGTGGTTGGATCAACACCTTGCAAAATCAGATGACAGGTGTAGGGGTCAGGCCCAGGTCTGTACATGGGGCTGCCCAAGCACCAGGAATAAAAAATGGAGGTAAACAGTCTCAGGGAAATGCCACGTGCATGAACATTATTTCCCTGGGAGAAGAAAAGAACTGATGCTAGAAATTATCCACTCCAAAATGAAGATGAGTAGCTTTTCTGGGCTTAGGGAAGACTACTTTGGATCATGGTTTACATCATATAGCTGGGGTTTTCCCAGAAAATCCTATTCATGTTTATATGTTGTCCTAAGAAAGTCACAGTGAAAAGCATCTTGGAGTTTCACCCAGATCAAGGGGTAAATAAGAGGGCCAGGTAGGCAGAAGTACAGGCAAGGAAAGATTATGCAGCTTTCAAATCCAAGAAGATAATGTAGAGACAAACAGAAACACGAATTTAAATGAATACTTTAGATTAATTTCAGTGGAATTCCTTCTTTGGCCTCAAGGGAAGAGGTGAAAGTACCTGGTATTTGTCACCAGTGCATAAAGGAATGATCCCATTTGTATTCCTCACACAAAACACACACTGAGATTCCACCCAGGAAAGGTGAGAGGGAAATGTGCAGTGCAAAGAAGGAACAAACCAAAAACATCTTTCCTTCTGGTACCCCCCACATCTACTCTCAGGGCCTGGATGGAAAATGAGATGGAGCAACAAGTAACTCCCAAGTGTCCTAAGTACTGCTGCAAACATACCAGTCTGTCTCCAGACCCAACACCACTGTGACCTCTTTGGTTGCAGAGTTTTAGACACTGGCCACAACATCTGTATCCCCTCTGTGTTAGGCACATAGGAGGCACTCAGGACACAGGGATCACCCAGAGTGGTCCTGAGGAGTCCTGAGGGGCTCGGGCTGAAATCAGTGTCATTTTGCTCCCCTCCAGGGCTCTGCTGTGGTCACTCAGGAGGTCTACAGTTGAGGAGAGTGGGGGACCAGGCTCTGGGGCTCACCAAACCTACCAGAAAAGTGGCCTTGACTTGATAGTATGTAGGTGTAGACCCTTCCCCCAGACTCCCTCTCTAGGGAGGGAATGAAAGCCTCTCTTGCCAGATCTGGAACTCCCTAGAGGTAAATAGGTGCTGAGAAAAAAAAAAAAAACACGTATTACCTTTCTCCATATTTTTTTCCTATTTTGCGGAAGTTCTATTACTTAAATTGTTCTGACCATCAATGCAAACAAGGAAGAATCCATCTCCTTACACTGCTGCATCCCTCTGCCTTCCTTTGGGAAATTTATACTTTTTATATGGCACTGTAGCAGTGACATTTCAAGGCAGAGCTTGCAGGCTTTTCCCTGAGCAGAGGCTGGGCCTAGCAGCACAGCTGCCATTTGAGACACCACCACCGAGTTCCCTTTCACCTCACCTTTCAGCATGCCTCCCTGGGGTGTTTGGTGGCTGGGTATCAACCCTCTTTGCTGGCTTCTCCTGCAGCCCCAGCAGCCCTGGCAGCTCCTGCTGCCTTGCTCCTGGCTGCCTCTCCCCTTTGGCCCCTGCTCTCCTGCAAGGCAGAGGGCTCTTGCACCAGGGTGCTGTCCTGCCACTGGTCACCCCATGTAGCAGATGTGGCCTCAGTTCCTCTGGCCCTCCTCATTTCTGCAGCCTTCAAAAAGTTTTTTTTCATAGTAATTTCATCCATTAGGTTATTAATCAAGTGATTAATACAACATTGTAGACATCCTATATCTAAGAAAGTATTGGGTAGATCAAGACAGCTCAGCTCTCCTGTTTCAACCCAATTTGACAAGTGGGTAAGGGTGTCAGAGCTGCTAGATCTGGAGGTATATTTTTCACCTGTAACACAAAGAGGGAGGTTTAATAATTTAGTAGTTTGTTATCTTAGTACAGTTTCTAATCTGAGACAGGTTTCTGCTACTTCTGTTCTCAGAAAAATTTCATAGAAGCGATGAACCAAAGTAGCAACGTGTTAACCAAGATAAATACAAAATGTTTCTGAAGGAACAACAGAAGGAAAATATAGACATAATTAGTGATTGATGACAATGCAGAAATGGACTGAGGACTGCCTGTGGCACAGCTGGTGTTGTGAAACCAGAACTCTAATCCCCTCCTTACTACTTGTAGCCTCTGGTTTAAGTCAGTGATTAACATCCCCAATAGAATATTTTCTCACTGAAGAGGGCTTTCTGGTGGCAAAGGGATATATTGTGATCAATAAAAGAGGTCAGGGCCACTTTATTTCCTGGTCTTCACGTTGAAAAACTACAGCACTGCTTAATGCTGTAACTCAGTCTTAGATACCAGATTTCAAGTGATGCCTGAGCTAACAGCTTGCACAGAAGTGGTTGTGTAAGCATCAGATATGGGGAATCTTGGTATCACCAACAGGTGCCAAAATGTAGCTGCAAAACTCTGGTCTCTAGGTTATGAACATGGGTGAATTCTAATATGAAGAAGTCTGATGCTTCATGTGAGGTCCAGGGCACCATTTTCTGTTCATCTCAGAAGCATCTTGTTTATTCGTATGTGAAGGATGTTACCTGGAGTTGTGCTCCAGGTACACCAAAGTGCAATGTTTCCTAACAACTGGTCTCTGTATCAGAGCTCAACAGGGGAATCCTGGAATACTTTTCAAAGATATTTCTTCAGATAATTTGGATATTGCTAAAAGAAGCCCATTTCCCCTTCTATGTGTGTCCCCTTTCTCCTCCCCGCCCCTGGCTTTTATGCACAGCTGATCTAGAGATAACAAATCCTACCCTGTGTTTCCAAAACCTTGCAATTGAGCACAAAAAAATCTCTGTTTTAAAGACTGTGACCATTTGGCTCTTTCTGCACTCTGCACTGGAAGTAATCTCAGCATGGAGAAGAAAAAGTTTAGAGACTATTTCACTAGTTGTACCATTTCTCCTCATGGGAGTGAAAACATACCTGTAATTTTCAATCTACTATCCAACCCAGTCTAGACTAGTCATTACATGTCCAAACTACACTCATTCCTGGGTAAATGAAAAACCAGGGAAGCACAGAAAAGTGATAAGAGAATCTCCCTTGCTGTTTGTGTGCCCTCACTTTCTGCCACTCAGGAGGATGGAGGTGATGCTCAGCAAGGCTGGCACCTGGATTACCTCTTCAGAGTCACTTTTTTGGCTGTTCTGAGCACAAGGGGGTTGGTCAGCCCACGTCTTTCCCCCCTCACTTCTCCTCCGTCTGCTGGCAAGGTAGGTGTCACAGCAAGTGGTCTCCTCTCCAACCCACCAAGGCCTCCTCCTTATCTAGAGAACATGGTTAATTCCCTAACGAGCTGGACACAACCTATGTCACTGGCATCCTCCACCAGTTAAGAAATAGGATCATCAGTTTATAACCTGAACCAAGACATTCTTTGCTTAATGGTATTTGGAAGATAATAATTGCTGGGAGCAGTCTGTAGTGGATGGGAATTCACAGAGCTCTCCTGAAATAATCAGTGAGGTAACTGTCAGGCCAACAGCAGGTTTCACAGTCACCTGAATTTTAGGGACACAGAATGAAAACAGTTATAGAGATTTGTTTATTTGCTTTTGTCTTGAGTCTTGAGATTTCAAGTATTTATTTTTTCTGAGGTGACTCATGAAAATCCAGGCTGTGCTTAGGAAGGACACCCACCCTGAGCAGTCACAGGCACACACAGACACACCTGCAGCCCCTCACCCAATGCAATGCCTGAACTTGCAAACCCTTTGTCATGAAAGTAATCTTTATTCACGTGAGCAACCCCACAGGACTATTCAAGCAATGGAGAATTACTCACATGAGTAAAACTTTGCAAGATCAGGTCCTGGATCTAACAACAGCATTTTAATTACAGACAATCCCCGAGCAATGTGTACAAAAGAGTTTTTTTCCTGGACAATAACAAAGGTTATTAGCCTGTTCTTTTTTTCCCCTTCTTGCTCTTTGGTTTAAAAGGAGGCACCAATAATCCAAACCAAATAAAACTGACCTTTGAACCTTTTTTGCTGTACTTTTTCTCATGCCATGATTTCTTTAGTGTGTTAGTGATCTGAAGGCTCGTTCTGGGCTACAGCCACTTTCCCAGACAGGACTGCCTTTCGTCCCCTGACAAATCACTGCTGAGCCCCTTTTGTCCTGCTCCACTTTGATCTCACCTGCCTGTCAGGCAAAAAAGAACTCCCGTACAGTCAGAATGCATTGCAAACAAATTGGCAACCATTTCTTTCCCATACACCATCTCAGCAGAGATCAAGATAGAGATAGAGAATTTTTAACCCTTGCATTGACCTGTAGGACCGAGAAGGAAATCTCAGTTATGGAGGAGTGATAAGATAATTTCTTAGGGTTGGAGGATTGAAAAGAATTCCCAAAACAACAACCCTCCACAGATGATAATTGCGTGGCATGTTGGCTCTCAGAGGCAGAGGAGTTACTGCACAGTGGGCAGTGCAATGTTCAGATACAGGCTTTGGAGAAGATCCATTCCTTTTAGTTGGACAGTTGCTTACACGTAAACTAAAGAAACATAATAGGTATTCTCCAACGTGAATTAAATTAATCCTGTTGTAAATAACCATTGGAGTATTTAATGGGCTATCTGAATCTTTTCCAATATACCAATTTAGCCAGAGGTGAGTTTCTTTCCCAGTTTGATCTCGATAATTTGGGGGGGTTATTTATTTCTTTATTTTTACATTTTACAGCTCCTAATCACATACAGTTTGGAAAAGGCATTGTGTAGAAATTGAAAAATGATTTCATAATTGGCAAGGGCTAACCAAGATCTGTGTATTTCACTCTGTGATGTTAGACCTATCAAGTCCTTTGCTAGGCTGGTTACAGTGCAGCTACTGGCTGATCCTGCTCCCAGAGTCCTGTTTTGGCTGTTATTTTAAAGGCAGAACTCCCTATCACCTTTGATGAATTCAGATTAGCAGGACCATAGGTGCATTTCAGATGTTCCTTCTTTATCTGCTCCAAACTATTACCATGTGCCAGCCCCCTGTCCTCTTTCCCCAGTAGCTGTCCTCTTCACCCAATAGTCTCTTCCTGTCAAAATACCTCACCACCTTTATTTTAGTCTAATAATGCACTGGCAAAACATTCAGTACTCAGAGAAAGGAAGTTTAACACATCTCTCCTATTTAAAATGATTGAAAGAATGAGCATAGACTTTTGGAGAAAACAAAGCTACATTAGGGATGAAAAGAAGAAAGTGCATTGAAACATGCTGTCAACCATGCATATTAATGAAACATTGGCATAGTGCACAAATGAAATGCTTAAACTACATTTTATAGCTGAAAGTTGAAAGCCTCTATTTTTCTGCCACAGTGATTGTTTTATTAATTTCCAGGTACTCGTGCATATTTATTTGGTTTAGAGTGTGTAAGTTTTTCTTTCAAGTGTCACTCCTCTAATTGCTTCACAAGACAAAAGTCCTTTATTTAACAGTATTATGTTCTCTGAAATTAAACAGAAAGAAGCTAAGAACTTTTTTATAAAGCTTAAAAGGAAACTGCTACCAAATCTCTGCTTTGATTCACTGCACTGATGTCCTAATAATGTTCAAATGCACTAATCATGGAGGTAAAAACATTATTAACAAATTCTACTTATTGACATTGAAGCATTAGATTTATTTTTTGAAACTGAGCCAAGCACGACTTGATGTTCAGAAATCCCAGTCCCCAAAGCATGAGAGCAGAATCTCAGTATCTGCTGGTTTTGCTGGGTTGCAAGAAGTTGTTGGCCTGTGTTTGCCATGTCTGACACATTCCCATCAGAATTTCCTCCAGTTCGGTTTATGAAAGTGGCCTAGTCACAGTGAAGGAGCTGAACAACCTCCTGTGATCATACTGCATGACTTCTTTGATTTGAAAAATGGCTTCTGTGACTTGAAACCGGATAGGCTTTTTGTATTTCCAACTCTTTTTGCTTCTCGACTTCGAATTTCAATTATCTTTCAGAAAGCACTGGACTATGGCATAGCTTCTGACACGGAGATCTTTGGGAGGAGCTGTCAGAAGCTGTGCTCTACTTGTGGCTGCAATGCTAAAACCACTGTCAAAAACTGAGGGCTGGGCAAATGGTGGGAGACTCCACCAATCCCAAACAGGGTGAGGGGCTCTTCCTCAAAAAGATCTCTTCCCATCTGGTCTTCCAGGTTTACTTCAAGGGCATTTCATGACCAGCCTCTTTTTGGAGATGCTCAGTATCTCCTGACCTGAGCTCAGCCTTCAAGAAAAACTTTGAGGCTCCTTTCCCCTGTGTGTAAAGCACAATTTTGCTCAAAGGGCTGTCCAGCAACTAATCCTAAATTGCATTGTTTTTAACAGGAAAGTGTCTGTGATGAAAATTAGTGACTTTGGATTAGGGTAATTTCTTGTCCTGAGGTATGGCTGGGCCAGTTCATCTAAACTAGCTCTGATAAAAATGCTGCTAATGGTGTAGGTGGTGAGATCACTGCTGCCAACCTAAACACAACTGCTCTGGTGCAGGTACAATTCAGAGAGATAATAACTAAAATCCTGTAGAGACGTGTACAACAGCACCCACTGCAAGGAGATGTTGCCAAAAGATGTCAGTGAGAGGTTCCTTTACCATGCTGGTCTCCAGATATCTTTAAGGCTACTTTGGACTTTTTATGTGTTACAAATGCATTAGAGTCTTTCTTAGGGTGTTTTTTTCTGTCTCATGAAGGGAAACTACAGCCTGTATTTGCTTCAGCATGTGCAAAAGTCAGCTCCAAGTTCCCTTTCACACCAATTGTTTTGACTGGTGTTCTTCTCCATGGAATTCCACATACTACTTTCAAGCTAGCTTTAAAAATTTGCCACCCCCCCTTTTTTTATAACCTGTTCCCATCAGCTCTTTAAGGTGCACTCACTTGTTCTTTTTATCTTTTTTTTTTTTTTTTTTGACCCTGATTATTTATAATTAGCATTTTCTGCCCACATGCAATTGTGCTCTAAACTCTTTCACATTGGGTTAATTCACTGACTTTAAAATCTATTAATTGACATCCAGAGGGAAAAAAGTAAACATGTCTTTAAAGATGGCATGAATGGTTGAACCAAGATTAGGTCCCCACTCTTTTAGTCCCTGATTTTAAGGGAAGGCTGCAGTCTTCAAAAATCAATTGTCTTCAAAGCTCCAAAAAGAAATGGAATGAGCAGGGGTCAGACTCAAGAGCATCCCTTGTGTGCTGGAGTTAACATTACCTAAGTACTTTAAACGATCACTAATTAGTGCTTTCAATGGGCACTCTGAAGACCACAGGATTGAAATATCTTATTTGGGAATAAACAATTGGGCAAGGCAGACTAGATCAACTCTCTAACAGGGACAGCAAAATAAATCTTCTGTTACAACCTGTAACCAGAGAGAGGTCCTCAAGAACCCACTAAACCATTCAGGATTGCCCTCTGCCATTATTCCCAGGTTAAGATGGCCACAGGACTCCTGGCTATCCCTGTGAGTGTGCTTCCCAGTTAAACTCAGTTTTTAATACTTTGCCCTGGATCAGGAACATGAGTGTGCCCCTTGGTATTTGGGAAAGTAAAAAAAAA
Source organism: Merops nubicus (assembly GCF_000691845.1). Classification (NCBI taxonomy): domain Eukaryota; kingdom Metazoa; phylum Chordata; class Aves; order Coraciiformes; family Meropidae; genus Merops; species Merops nubicus. Next base: position 13,204 of record NW_008608618.1, on the reverse strand, counting down.
AAGTAGCCTTGCTGATCATTTCAGATGCAACTTGGAAAAATTCTTAAAATGCTCTTAAAAATAGCAGTGGGGAAAAAAAATATTTATTTAATAGTTGAGTTGAATTTAGTAGATTTAGAGTTTGCTATCCACAACTGCATTGGAATAAAACAGGAGTATCTAACAGGACAGCAAAGTATTATTTAATGTTGCCAGATCTTTGAGTTTTGAATCAACAGCCATAAATATTTTCTAGGTGTAACAGCTTCATACAGAAAAAAAAATCATCAGAAAACGAAAGTGGGGCTATGGCTGTTACAAAGAATGGCCAAATTCTCTTTATCCACCAGAAGACAGATTTTCTATTTTTAAAAAGAAAAGTTGCATGGAAGACAAAATGTTTCTGGATTTACAAAAGCTTCATGTATTCTCTGAGGGGAAAAAAAAGGTATTGTAAATTTTTTTTTAATGTAAAAAAATTTTGGAAAGACAAAATTGTTTCATTTCTTCACTGAAATATGAAACTTTGATTTCTGTTTATCAACAACAACAAAAAAATGTCCTGGAAAAATTTTGACCAGCAATATGGGAAAGCATAATAAGATAAAAGATCTTGTAAAGTTCTGCCATGGCTTGTCTGTGCTAAACTCTGTGCCAAAAATTCATTTCTTATGCTTTATAGCGTGTTTGAGTGGAGGGCCTTAGCTGTGAAGCCTCAAAGATAGATAAAAAACTCCCTAACTGATCCTTTCTGCTAAGAATTCTTTTCTGATTCTAAACTAATCTTAATTCAGTTTCTAACACAAACTGCAGCTATTAACACACTAACTTCTGCTATTTCCAGTACTGTTATCTTTTTATTGAGGAAAATGCCTTCCAAGATGTTACCAGTCCTTCCTACAGGCAGCCAACAGGACCCAGCAGAACTGTAATATACAACAGAAAACCAACCCTACAGAAATGTCCATTCTAAGGTTAATGTAAAGTTTAATAATAAACTCTGAACTTCTCAAATTTGATGATATGACCCAGCCTTGGTATTTTCAAATAAAAGGATATTTTCAAATGAAAGGATCATTTAGAAAAGTAATATAAAAATATAAAAATTATTCTAGTCATTGCCACTGCCAGAAAACATCTGTTTGGGCAGTGAAAAGCCTGGTCCTCCTCGTGGCACTACCTGAGGAATCAGTCCTTACCTTCTACCTCCAGCACTGGCAGAGAGGCACAGGGAAAGGAGGCTGCCTTGCTTTGGGGGCTTTGTTGTGGTTAGTTTTTCAGGGTACTGTGGTTTAGGCATTTTCATGGATGAATAATGGCAGGGCTCTTTGTCAGCCTGAGCGTGGGCAGGTGCTTTGGGGACACAGCTCACAGAGCAGCGAGCTGGGGCTTGGGCCTTTGCAGGGCTTGGCTCTCCAGTTCCCACTGGAAACCCTCTATTATGCCCCATTCTGTAGCCTGGCCACAAGGAACAAGCAATTCCTGAAAAGTTAAAGCAGAGGTCATCTCTAATTGAAACAACTCAATGTGTAGGTCAGATTTGAAGGATCTTTAATGTGAGAGATCATGAAATAAAGAGATTTAAACAATTGTTGAAACATGTAATTTCAAAAGGCAGTCTCACAAAGGGGGATGTGAGGTGGCCACAGTGGGGAAAGCCAAACCCCAGTTTAAGGAAGTCAATAGCTGATCCATGTTGTCCTTATTCTTTGTCAAAATGAATCTTGTATTCTTCTGGTTTTGGTTACTCCAATTTAAAGCTCAGTTCTATGAAACTCGCCTGTTCAGTGGTAGTTAAATGAATCAAAATATTTAGATGTAAAACTGCATCCTGGATCAAGCTCTTTCCTTCTCTGTTCTTCTGTGGATGTTCAAAACTAAATTTGCCCAGACTGAACATAACAGAATTGTGTTGTGAAAATGTTTGGGTTTTTTATATAGTAGAAGGGGCAATGCCACCTGTCTTTCATTTCTAGGAACTAGATTCTGCAAGTCTAATCTCTGCAGAAATATTTAATTTACATTCTTGAATCAATAACCACTGGTTTTGGAAATGTCATGCATAAACCTCTCTGTGGTTCAATTCAACCATCACTAGTGTTTTGTTGAACAGGGGACTAGAAAGTGAAAATAATTAATAAGAAATTGAGAATACTTGAACTACTTTCATTGCCTTTTCAAGAACGTAGGGGTGGAGTCGTATAAAGTCTTTATTGTTTCAGATGTGCAAGCATCAGAACAGTTTGCATTGCATGGTTTAAGGCTTGACCCTATAAGAAAGTGTCCATTTCCTAAAATTTCCATTCCCATCGATTCCAATAGGATCAAAATGTTTAAAGTTGCCCAGTGTCTCTGTGTATTGTGGCTATTGCTGACAGAGTCCAAAGATGGCACGAGGGAAAAATATTCCAATGGGTTTCACATGTTCACGAGATCCCTTAGGTAATGAACTGATAGTGGGTTAACATGAAATTGATTATTTGTCGTGCTGTAAAAGATTGATTTTGAAAGGCTACTGCTCACTAATGGTGACAGCAGATCAGACAGGCCAACAGAGGAAACAAATTTCAGTTAAAACTGTAGATTATGGTTAGAAGTTATATTACATTAAAGGTGACAATAAAAGCAAAGATGGAAACACCCACTGAGGTAGTGGTGACTTTTCTGGCTTGGATAGCAGCAACTCAAGACACATAGCAAATAATGGAGATGTTTCCCCAGTTTGCTGGTGGGGAGGGAGG
>NW_008608618.1:0-10453 GCF_000691845.1 Merops nubicus | reverse complement strand
AAAGAGTGAGAAAGACATGGCAGATGCAAGCCTCTGAATGCAGTGCAGCACCTGGAGAGGTCAGTAACAGTGTGCCTTGGTTTTCCCTCCCAAAGCCAACAAGATACAGCCTGTGGTATGAAGCTTGCTGCTGACCCAGGCAAGCCAAACTCTGCCTGGGAGCCAAGGTGCTGGTGCACAGCACATCTTGCTGAGCCCATCCCTCCCCCGCTCAGCCAGGAAGGAGTCTTACATGGGATCACTTTGTGAGACAAGAAGCACCTCTTGTGCAGACCAGGGCAAAGGTGCAGGGCGTGGATCCTTGCTCCTGCCTGCCCCACCTCCAGTCAAAGCATAGGCAAGAGAAGGCTATTTATGTCTGTAACACTTAGGACCTCCTGGCTATTTTCAAGGGAATCCAGGATGATATCCACTTGGTTATGGATGGGGAACTAGGATGTTTATTGGCTTATCTGTATTATAGTAAGAAACATATGGCAGAAGATAGGTCAGACTTGGGGTCTCCCACGACCCAAAATGAAAATGTAAAAGCCAGGTTGCTCCTGCTGCTTGTTGGACTCCAATATATTGCACTGTTAAATTCTTCCAAAGAGATGTTTAATCTGCCTTGCACCATCACACTTAACAATCTGAAGTGTTGGAACAGGGTCGTTACTTAAAACTCATAAGAGGAATTATTTAATAAAACATTCTTATCACTTGTTTGATCATGCTCTGCCCTTGTGGGAAAAACTTCGGTTTGCATTCCAGTTTTCTGCATTTCCCAAGTATGTTAGCAGCAGAGCAAAAGAAGGAACAGGCTCCCCAGAAATCTCTCCACTATAGACTCTGTAACAAAAGAATTTTTAAAACAGAAGCCAATGTCACTGTGCACATAGCATAGGTTAAGATAGCAGTTGCATTGCTTAAATGTGCTCTTTAGAGTTTTAATTCATCAGGAAAACCCTCTCAGAGAAATTAAATAGTACTCATGGGAAAGGATCCTTCTTTCAGCAAGTTTTCTTGGGACTTTCAGGGCCATTAACAGGCCTAATACACTGCATTACCTTTCCAGTCACTTCTTTTCCCTTTGTTGTGATACCTACTTAAAATATCAAAGCTGTGAGAAGTTCAATGAGATATTGAAAACTGAGTAACACAGGTTTTATATGACAATCCCAAATCCCTCCCTCTGTCTTTTTATTTTTTTTTTTTAAGAGTTCTTTGCCAGCATCACTGGATGAAAAAGAAATAAAAAGTCCATGGGTGGGACATGAAGGACTGACAAGGTAAAGCCAGATCAAAAAGAAGCCTCCTTTAATAAATGAAAGAGGCTAAACAAAGGGCAGAGCAGAAAAAAGTATTTTGAATGAAGTATTTTTGAGAGGGAGAAGCAATATTCCTTTCGTGGTATCAGGAAAAACTGCAAGGTTAGAAATCAGTGGACAAAACTGATATATATTTCTTGGAGACAAGGAACAGGAAAAAGTGTTAGTTCTTAATGTTTCTGATTGAAAGTTAACCTTAGGGGGTTTTATAGTATGCACAACTATTGGTCTAGTAAAGCCAAAGAAGGAAGTTGGAAATAAAGAAGTGCAGGTATAGCTCTGAAAATACACCTAGATAATTTGTGACTATCACTGGACAGAAATAAATCCCTGGAATATGACCTGGAGGTGATGGGCCTGTCGCATACCATTTAGCCTAAAGTCAGCTCTACATGTTTAGAATTAGCTTTCCATCAGAGTTTTTCCTTTATAATTTTTAATCATCAGTGTGAGTAGGCATGAGATGCAGTTGATAGAGCTGTTAGAACCTCCCAGTGCAGAGGCAACAATGAAAACAAAGCTGGGAAGAACATTTGGAGGAATACTTTGTAATGCTGTGACACCACCCAGCAGATGTTCCACACTATGCACAGGTTTGTTGTCCAGACAGCCAATCAGCTTTCACAGTCCTGCCCCAAAATGTTCTTTGTCAAGGTTTACAATGTGTTCTGAATTCAGAGCAAATCCTGACTCCCCATTGGTGGGTGTCATACATTGAAGAAGACTTTATCATGAGGTTTTCAGCATCCGACCCAAATATGATGGGCTGTGGACACAAAATCCAGAAAGTCAACCCAAACTGCAAGATAATAAGCATAAAGCTCTCAAGAGTCAAAACGGATTCCCGTAAGCATAAACATACAGGAATCTTGCATGACTCGTGATGTATAAATATGAATTGCTGACCTTTGAAGAGCATATCAAATACAAAATGAACCTATTTCCATCTTGAATACACATTTGGTGGAATTGTAGAAATGTATTTCCTTATGATTATATTTTTTAGGAAAAAAACCGAAGCATCCTCTTTCCTTTGATAAATTCTGAGCAGTAAATTCTGTTGGAGAACACGTGGGACTCCTGCAGTGCATCACTGTTTGCATTCAGCTACTTAACCCTGGGAATTCTTCTCAAAACCAAGTTGAGAGTCAACCTATAGAATCCTATTGAATGAAACCACAGAAATGAAGATCTGGAATTCCAAATCCAAGCATCCCAGGTCTAACTTTCAGAAGCTAGCACTGAACTGCTTGCTTGCTCTGAACAGAGGTCTGCACCTGCTGAGTTTATTGCCAAAGATACAAGTATAAGACTTTGTAAATGCCTTTTGCTTGGCTTATCCTGTCTGTAATTTGGTCTCAGTTTGAAACTGAAGTCAAGCCTTTCCTTTTTCATCAACAATCTGCTACATCTTTAAAAATAAATATTGTCTTGCACGTGCTTATCAAATCAGACACCCACTGTGGCTCTTTAAAACAAACCCGTTTTTTTAACCTGAGATTTCAAGGTGGACTTGATAACCCCTAATCCCCAACTGCTCCATAATCTTCTCTTGTTTTGTAAATTGCCTTAAAGTAACCTAGACAAGTCTTTGATGTGGGTTTGGCCTTTATTTACTACACCTCCCGAAAACCTTTGATAAACTAATCTCACCAATAGAACAGCAATGTGTAATTCATACTTTGATGCCTGCTATTGAAGGAACTGCTATTCACCACTGCTGCTCAGTGGGTTAGAGACCTTCAGGAGAAAATACACAGAAGGGATTCTCATTTAAATGGTTTCATATAACCAGATGAGGAAGAGTTTTTGTGTGCTTGAGAAGAAAACCACTTCTTCCATAATAACTTCCACATGCTTATACAGGACTGCTTCCTGAGGTTCTGCAGCTGTGCACGTGTGATCCACTGTGACTCAGCTGTCAGAAACAGTGGCTTCTGGGAGCTTTCTTTATATATAAATATCTATAGTTACAAATAAAAATAAGCATTTCAAGAAAGAAACACTTGTGTGTATGTATTTGTGCACACGCTCCACTAGAGTTCAGTGGGATTGCTGCTGCACGTCTTCCTGCAGGATTTCAAGGGGACCTGTTGTACAGCTATTTGCACTCTGTGAACTGACACATTTCAGATTAATTTGGCATTTAACTCTGCAAAAAGGAAAACTCATTCACATCATATGGCACGCAGGCAAATTTTAACATGTAGAACCAGATGCACTTGCCTGAATCAAAAGCCGTCAAATCTCCAGGACCCTATGGGCTTTATTTTTTCGGATTATATCAGCACCACCATGGTAAATTGTCACTATGAAAAGACAGCACCTGCATGCATGCAGTAAGTGCACCCTGCCAAACCATCTCTGCTCTTATTAGCCCTGCATCTGAGATTAGTGCAGCTCAAACATGACATTGGTGATTGCAGGCCAGACCTTGGCTTGCAGTGCACTTGAGTCTGAAAAGGATGTGAGAACCAGGGCTTTTAGCATCTTGTACAATTAAACCCTTAGGCACGCTAGAAACTGAAAGTGAGTATCAGCTGAAAACAGAAACGTGCTGATGCACTGGTGTTGTCACCAGCTCACATAAAGTAATCTGTCAAAAAGCCTCTTAGCAGTTACCCCAACATTGTAGTTCCTTCTTAATTTTAATATAATGGCTTGAAAATTTGATTTAAATGCTTAGGGGTTTCTTTGCAGAATGAGCAACATTCTGAAAATATTTGAGACTAAAAAATGGACATCAACAACATTATAATTAGGCAAAGTCTATTTTGGGAATGTCAGAAGGAATTTCAAGAGCCTGTTGGGCCAGTGCCCAATGTCATCATTTGGTATAATGACTCTATTCATTCCATTTAAATCCAAGATCACAACTTTTTTCTTAACTGTAGGGCCTTGGTAAATCTTTGGAAGTCCCAGTTAAGTTACCAGAGCTTTTTCAAGCATTTTCTGTGAAGCTGAAGGAGTTGTTCATTAAAATTTTAAAATTAGGTTGCAGATCTCTCAGTTTGCTTTGTGGATGTATGGATACCTGCCTATGGGCTTAGATCTTAGATGATGCTTCCAGATGCTTCTTCTTCCTCTTTACCTTATTCCATTCCCATGTTTTTAATAATTAGTAATTCAAGTTCATCAGTTTAATATATTTTTTTGTCATTTATATGAGTTTATTTGCATAGCGAGTTGAACAGTTTAGTCACTAGTATGTGTGTCTAAAAAAAAATAAAATTCTCATGTAAAATAAGGAAACAATAAAAGTTGACAATAAGGAGGACTTCTCAAGAACAGGTCCAGATGATAAGCAAATGTGTCAGAGAACTCCCAGCCACTCTGGTGACATTTCTGTGCCTGCTAATTTACATGCCAAAGTCTAAGAGTACAAGATGATATCACATGTAGATAGATAGATTAGATTATACAGAGACATTACATATATATTTTCCCCAGAACAATTCTGCAAACAGAGGAAGCTCGTGGCACTCTGGCCATGTCTGTATTTCTGGACCTGAGTCCCTGTGCCTGGCTGCAAACCGTGGCCTCATCTTGCTCCCGAGCAGGGTCACAACTGGACATGAACTGGTCGGTTCTTCCCCATCTTACCCTACTTTCATGGGGAGGAAGCCTAAAGAAGAGCACACAAAATATGTGGTGTGGTCTGAAAAAGGAGAAGGCCAAGACCCTGTGGCAAGCACCATTAGGTGTCATTGGAGTCTAGAGAGAACATTTGTATGAGGCAGCTGTTGGGCTGCAAACACATACTCCAGTTCTCTGGGCATCAGAATCTCCACCTAGCTGCCCCCTTCATGATGCTCCTCAAAAGCCAGATAAATTCACTGACTTTGGCTAAGCTTTTCTCATCTATCAGCACAATCAATATCTCTACTGACACAGATGTTGCACCAAAGCAAGCTGAGGGGGGAATTTGTTAGTAAGGGGGAATTTGGCCCTGGGCTGTTCTGCTCTGGAGCTATTTGAATTGCTATTTGAAGTAACAGCACAAGTTGTGAATTTCCTCATCTGCAGACACAGACAAATGAGATGGGACAACATTCTCTGAGCAAGGAGCCCTTCGTGAAAGGGAACTGGAGAAGTGGAAAGTCTGCACTCAATTACATTGGCCAGATAAATCATTTATGTGCCTTGAATCGAATTTGCTGCATGATTTAAGGGCATCATCACTATATGCAGTGTTGTCATTCCTTGTTAGTTGTTATTTCCTTGTTATTAATTCTAATTCTTATTGCCTCCCAACTGTCCACGCTCAGGAAGAGAAGTGCTTGGGTTTTCTGTGTTCTGTTGCTATGTAACGTGATATAAAACAATTTTGGAGCGTCTCCCTGAATGCATGCAACAAAAACTAGGCCAGAAATCCCTTCCGCTGCAGCTGCTAATCACTAAATCATGGACCTGCTCAAGAAGCCTCTGTCCTGCTGTCAAACTGCACGGGAACCTGTAGGAAGGGATTCATGTGGCAACTAAGAAATCCCTTAGAATATAGTATATGTGTACCCTCTCCATATTTTTGGATACAAAAGACTTTAGGTTTTAATAGAATCACCACAAAATTATAAAAGGATATACGTGTATGTATAGTTAAATGTGCACAGAGAGAGACAGAGGGAGAGAGCTGCTGTTCTTGTAGAGCTGGTGAGAAAAAGTTAATTGAAGTGAGGATTCTAAAAGAAATTGAGAGGAGAAAGATTAAAACGTCACATATTTTTTTCTGTTTCTCAATAAGCTTTCTGCAGATGAAGCAGGCTATTTTTCTCAAAAATTGATTTTATGTTGTATTTTTAAAGCAAATAGGGACAAGATAGTTGTGGACATGGTGTTTTTAATTTCAGACTGTAATTTTAGGTGTACTATTTATACAGTTTTAGTTTGCACTTTAGTCAGCATGTTTTTCCTGAGATACTGAAAACCTTCTGATTTAAAAGAAAAACAAAAAAAGAGAAAAAAGAGAAGGCAAATCTCCAATGAGATCAGCCTCTGTGTTAACAACCATTTGTAAGATTCAAAAATCCTTGCTAAGATTCAAAGAGATTTTCACCAGGCCTCCTTTCCTGAGTGCAGAATTCCAGTTTCCAAGGTCTGAGTGCTTGTTCAACACTCTTCGCTTTTACTAAAGCAATTTGGAAATCCAGAATGGTTTCTGGGTTTTCTTAATACATGAAAACCATGAATATTCAGTATCTTTTTTAAGGAGTGTTTTAACAATGTGTATATCCTACTATAAAACTCATGGTATTAAAATACCCTTAAATTTTAAAAGAAAGGGAAAAAAGGAAATCCTGCAGTATTTTACAGAAATATTCTCAAGATAAAAAGGACATCCTGCCTTTCAGTGAATATTACAGTCACCATTATTACTTGAAATGTTGAAAGTGTGAAACCTTTAAGAGAGATTAAGTGCCATATTGGTAAAAACACAAGCTGCAGCTGATAAACTGTTAGATAAACACATAAATATCTTTAACACACTATCCTTTTACTCAAAGGCATGCTGGGTTCTCTCTGTCCTGCCATACAGAAGGCAGGGCCACCTGCAAGCAGCAGCTTTGGGCCCTCTCTAGAGCTCTCTGTGATGATGAGGACTCATTTTCTTTTCCTGCTTGGCAGAGCCATGATTTTTGGCAAGTGTCTACTACTAATCCTAATCTACCTCACAAGGGCATTTGCTAGACTCTCTTTATTAATATATGTCATGTTTGGAGATAGTTAGGAAGTGCATTATAACTGAACTCCAGTCTCTGACATCATCTGTAGGACATTTACCACTAGCTTCAATGGGGAGAGGATTTTGCTGTGCACTGAAAACCAAAGAACAGGTTTTTATGAGACTCAGAGAGTATAGCAGAAGCAGGAGCACTCTGAACGCTTTCTATCGTGTAACAATATCGATCTGCTGTCGCTGACCTCCTACTGCTGCAAGCAGAACCACTAAGCAAAGGCTGTTTATTTTCCTATAGATCAAAGAAAGGCAACAAAAGAGATCCCCCCAAAAGGTGGTTCACTGCAGAAGGCAGTGCTCTTGTTTCCCTATCTGATCAGCGGATTCCTTCAGCTTGCATTGATAAACCCGGCTGCTGCTCAGTCAGCCCCGGCCCTGTCATCAGTCTTGTTGGACAAGATGCCTGACTCTTCCCAGGCTGCATGGGAGAATAACAGTGTTGCTTTGGCACAGCTAAAATACAATAGATGGGAGCTGGAATATAAAGTGGGGAATTCCTCACATACCTTCCCATTTTCATGGACTATTTGCAGCAATGAAGGAAAGAAAAAAGGAAAAAAAGCGGCGAAGCGGCGCACTTTGGCATTCAGCCAGATATTTCATCCCTTTTCCTTTTAATTGCCTCAAGTCATCCCACATTGTGCTAGGGTCCCCCCTCCCCGACCTCCCCTTTCTCCCCATCCTTTCCCTCCCTCCCCCTTGAAGCCACCCTCAAGCCCCAGTGGCACTTGGGGAGGGCTGGGTCCTGCCTCCTGAGCAGCCTTCCAGGAGAGGAGCACCTGGGCACCCGCGTTACTGGGATGCTGCTCTCTGCTCTGAGGCAGAACGAGCAAAAATCCCCCTGTGGAGCAGCAAGTGCTTGCCTAGCCAACATCAGCAGCCTCACTATGTGGTGTAGGACCTCATTGTTAACTTGGACAGGCTCTCAGTTCTGTGGAAATCAATGAGACTACAATAACATGCACCAGCCGAAGGTCTTTCCCTGGGTCTTTACTTCTATTCATTGTCTGAAGTGTCTTCTTTAAAGCTCTAACTAAATTCCAAATCCCCCACTACGGTCTGTTTACTGTAATTCCCACTGGGATGCCAATGACCCAAAGCAATCCCCTGTCCCAGCACCGAACTGCTGGGAAGTGCTACTGGGATGTGTTAGAGCTGTTTCATTCAGCTTTGGGGCAGGTAGCATGTTAGTGGGTACAGTGGGTCTTGCAATGGCTCTATCCCCAGCCAATCTTACTTAATATTTGGAAAATGCAGAGGCAGAAGGTGTGAGAAGGAGTACTTTGCCCTGTAGTCAAAGAACACTAATCAGCAAATTTGTTATTCTTTTAGCTATGCTGACGAGCAGAGCTCTCAAAGACTTCATTTAAAATATGTTAAAAGACTGCTTTTCTATAATAACAAATAAAAGTGTATTTGATCTAAAATAGGCTGAAAGCAATTTTAATTTATATTTTAATTATAAAGCAATCCATATAATTAAAAAAATAGCCTAGAAATTTTCTAGGCTATTCTGTAGAATTTAGGAAGAAATTAACACATTGGATTTTTCCATCCTGTAGTAACTGTGGTCCCAAGTCTCACATCTGCATTCCATCTTTATTTATCCTAGTTGTAGTTGCCAGTTTTATGTCAGTGAATGGTATGGTGATATTCTCTGTGGGAAAAGTTGCGGCAGGATGAAAGTGAAGAACAGAAAAGAAGGGAAATCTGTCAATGGATGGATGGAAGAGGAAGACTGTTGTCAGGAAGTAAACATATAGAAAAACAAAAAATGAAGTATTGCTAATAGAGTTAATATTCTACAAAACTTCAAGAAAAGTGCTTGCAAATCCAGGATGGCTTTTTTTTTTTTTTTTTTTTTTTTTTTTGTGGTTTATTACTTAGGTTCTTGCTTTATCTACAGTCTCAGTCTAGTCTTAAATGGGAATGAGGAATTTGCATGAAGGCCAGCACAGAACACCCTTGATCCCAGCCAGGAGCTGCATCATTTGTCTACCTTCTTTACCTGGCAGGACCTGGGTGGGGAGCAGAGCACAGCCCAGCCCCTATCCCTTGCTCTTTGCCTTCATGCCAGCAGCAAGCAGGTACAGGAAAGTGCTAGTCAAGTGCCCTCAAATCATGGGCTGCCATCTTGCATGCAACTGGAGCCCAGTGACATGGGCTGCCCAGCAGCAAGCCCGTGACACCAGAAGACTGGCTGCAATCTGTGTTGGGATTTCAGTATAAACTCCAGCTCATTCTTGCAGTACAAAGGTGGCCTGTTGGTTCATACCTTTAATGTTATCACTAGAAATGCTTTCTTAAATGAAGCCTGGATGGACATCTGCCATGGGTGCACAGCAGATGGGGACAGCACTGCACTGGGCAGTAATATGTGTCCGGGCCCACTCCTTCTGAGCTGCTACCAGTTGTGGCAACAGCAACAGAGGATTTTATCTTGTGTGTTTCCTTTAGAAAGGAAAACTTGCTTGGCTTCCCACCATGGTGAGGCCTCACCTCTCCATAACAGGACAGATACCACCTACAAAGTGGTAACTATGGGAAGGATAAAAGGAATAATAAACAATGCAGGATGTTCAGCTATTATACAAAGAAAAGCTATAAAAGTGTGTCAGAAAGAGGATATTAGTGCAACAAGTAGCTAGAGAGGGAGAGATTGTGCAAACGTTGCAAAGTGCTGCAGTGATGCAGTGTTTAGTGGGCTCTTAGGAAGGGTTGGTATTTGTGCACTAATTATATCTCTGATTAACAAAGCATTTTTCATTCAGGGATCTACAAGTGCCTCACACACACTAGTGTCAAAGCCACCGCATTTGCCAGTAGAGTGAGCCAGCACTGGAATGCCCTTAAAAGCAACTGCTGTCTAATGTTCTACTTTTTAAAGACAAATATCAAAGAGAAGGAAAAAAGAGAGTTGGAGGGATGGGGAGGAGGGAGGCAAGAGTCAATTGCTTTTGCAGAAACTGCAGTTTCTTTCAAAAAACCTGTCATTGACATCTTTCCCCAGAAAACATTTTGTCATGCACATCAGTGTATGTCTTTAAGGAGATCAATCTAGAGCAGGAGTCAAACCAACAATCATCATGTGACAGATTTTCAGATGGTGTTCTCATCAATCACGCTGATAATGAGGTGGCAAATTGCTGTCTTATAGCAAAACTAGAAAGACAACTACCCCAGTAGGTGTCAATGAATATGTCAAAGGATTGTCCCTAGGGGAGTCTGAGAAGATTCTCAGAAACCTTTTTGTGAAGCCTGAATGCAGAATACTTTATTGATCACTAAAGAACTTGCACTGACATGCTATTTCCCCACGACATCTGAGCCACCAATTTCCTAACTCATGGTGAGTACCTGTTTGGTAAACACTTTGGGAGTTTTCTTTCACCTTTATATGTATATATATATA
>NW_008608617.1:0-365 GCF_000691845.1 Merops nubicus | reverse complement strand
CCCTGGGACACCACATCCCTGGGACACCACACCCCACCCTGTCTCACCCAGGTCCGCGATGCAGCACTGCCGGTTGCTTTTCACCAAGATGTTCCTGCTCTTCAGGTCCCGGTGGGCAATGGCCGGCTTGCCCTGGGTGCCGAAGATCTCCACGTGGAGGTGGACGAGGCCGCAGATGATGGAAGAGGCCAAGCCCAGGCAGGTCTCCACGTCCAGGGCTGTCCTCTGCAGGTAGTCGTAGAGCGACCCGTTCTCGTGGTAGTGGGTGATGAGCCAGAGCTGGGTGCTGGAGTTCCTCGACGTCATGTCGGAGGCGATGAAGCCTGGATGAGGAGAAGAGCTGGGACCGTGGACCCCCCCACCCC
>NW_008608616.1:0-8913 GCF_000691845.1 Merops nubicus | reverse complement strand
CCGTTTTGATTTTCCTGTGTTTATTATGTCTTTCTGACCCTCAACGGGTAAAGAAAAATGCTGGCTAAAAGTAGGTTGCGTATCTAGGTGTTACTTAACAGCAATTATTGCACGTGGGGTGTTTTCTTGACACGTTTTAGAATGAAAGGAAGGCTTTCAGTGCTTCAAATGTTGACTTGTACGTACGCTGAGTTGATTTGTTCTTTGTACATGGGCTTCCCTCTACTCACACCACAGTATAATAGAAACTATGAAAAGAGCTTTGTAAACATAAAAACTGGGAAAGCAGAATTGTCCTACCTTTAAAAACAACCCCTCATTAATATTATTACCTAGACTGCAACTGCTCTTTCCAGGAGTGGTGTTTGAAGCTAGGCTCACACAGCTTATTTGGATTACAGTAGCTTAATACAAGTTCATCAAAACTTGGTCACGGCATGTAGTAAAAGTGCAGACATCATCTGGAGGTCTCTTTGTACGTTACAGGTTCTCTGTCGCACATATTTTTCTGTGTTTGTGTGTTCCTCTTTTCAGCGTGTGTCAGCAGTTACTCAGCTCACATACAGGCTCAATTTAAATGCCAGTATTATGCACTAATATTGCTTAAGGTACAAGTGAAGTAATTTCATGAACTGTTATGATGAAAGAATCAACCATCTGATACAAAAGTGGCATGGACCACTCTGTAGCTTTCTTAAATCTTGATCTGTGTAAAGATTCACAGTGGTTCCTGTGCTTGAGCTCTTTCATGTAATAGGTAGAAAAACTGTGAGCACTGAACTGCTTTGATAGTCTGAAACCTCGAGTGTGGAAAGTAAGCAAGCCGGGAGGCGCTAGTGACAGCCACGTCGCTCTGGGATTTAGCTGCATGCTCACCCAGTATCGGGACTGAGGGGCAGGACTGTGGGAGACCGCTGTCCTCTCCCAGCCGTGGTCTGCTCTGCGAGTACCTTTCCCCTCGCTCTGAGAGTATCTGAAGAGTGCCACATAGCTTGTGAAAGAAAATGCGCACTCTCAAATCTTGAAGTTATTGGTGAATTTCTTGCTTTCATGCTTTATTGATTATTTTTTTCTTCTTCTTTTTTCCCTCGTGTTAGGAAACATAGCAGCCCATGATTACTTAAGGCAGTGGTGCGCTAGCATGATACTTCGCACGTAGTAATCGTTGGATTGTGGACTCTTTGCTGCCTTCCTGTGTATAGTTGAGAGAGTGCCTCAGCAATACGCTGGAGGCAGTACGAAGTCTGTTCTGACAGATTGCTACTAGTCCCTTTGAGTTTTATGTGCTAGTTTTTCTGGGTGTTCTTTTTGCACTGTTAGTCTTCAGCTTGACTGTATTTTGGTTTCCTGTTATTAATATATTATTATTATCAAATATGCGTTCTATTGCTTCTGGGAAGTACTTGTGTAAAAGCAAATATGGTGATGAGCCTTACAAGGTTGTGAACCTGCATTCTGGGTTTTAGTTGCTCTGTGAGTGGGCCTAACATCCGGCCACAACCTCGTGTAATTGCTTCTTGCCAAACAAAAGAGCGTAACGTGTGTCCCAGGCTTCATCACTTTCCTGCACGGCCTGCAGGAGCACAGAGACTCAGGTGTGATGAACTGTTGAATTTTTCAGATAGGCAAATCCATTTATATTTTAATTTTCCCAGTCTTTTAATCTTCTTTAAATGAAAATGTCACATTAAGCTGCTTTGCCCTTTCTGGCTTGCCTAGGATATACCCTAGGTAGAATGCAGCAGAAAAACTCCTTTTATACTAAGTGTTTAACTATTCCTCTTTTCAGTACCTCTTGACACCTATTTAAGTTCTTGGCTTCATCTTCAAATGATATGTCACACCATTATTCTTCTTCTGTCTACCTTTGGTTTTTGATGCTCTACCTTAGTTATTAGGTTAACTACATGCTGTTGTCTTTTCTCACCTGTTTTTTTACTGTGATGTATGTAACCTTATGCACAGAATATTTTCTTTTAAAACCGATCTTGCATTCAGCTCTGTTCTTGGAATATGTTTGTGGAGTTTGCAGAAATCCTGGTGTCAACTTGGAAATTTCTGTCCTTTTTTCTGTCTACAATACTTGTACTTGACTAGATTTATGTGCATTGCATAGATGTCACTTGTTCTTGTAGACTGGATTTCAGACAGGTTGGAACAAACTGAGTTTTAAGCACATAATTCAGGTTTTGTCTGTACAATGTAATGTTGCCTGTAATGCTTCAGGAGTCAGTGATTGTAGAGTTAGCTTTTTAAGACTTTTTGCTCTGTAAAGCTGCACCGAAGCTATACTGGCTGAAAAGGAGCATGGAGAAGTTAGTCAGGCAAGCTGAAAATTAAAAATGTAGGTGCCCCTGTGGAGTTTTCTGTATAGCACTTTAATAGGGTTATTTGTTTTTTTAATGTTAGAAAAAGATTTTTGAAACAAAGGAGAAGTTTTACTCTTCAAAACCAGAGCAGTAGGGAGCAAGAAGGGAAAGGATCCTGTTTTTGTTCAAAATTTGTAATATTGCCTTGAAAGTTCATAATGGTGTCAGCTTTGCTGTCTTCCCCTTGAGGAGAAAGAGGAAAGAAGACAGCCCATCCAGCTTTGCTCAGCTTGCATCGTTGGTGTTTCGTGTAAATGAAACTTACATTTAGAAGCAGTAAATACTTTTGCTTTTACAAAAATTACAGCACTACTCAATATGTAGTGTACTTATGTACATACTTCCGTTGCAAAGCAAAATCAAATTGATTAAATTTATATGGAACAGGTCTTGCTCTCAGGATTAATTCTGTATTCTGTGTAGCCTTCTTGAAAGAATTAACTATTTTTCTTCCTTTTCTGGAAAAGTTCATTGATGGTATATTGAGCTCTGCCATTAAGTGTTTGTTTTTTACAGTTTTGTCATTATTAAAAAACATGTAATAACATCATTTGGAAAGAAAGGTGATTCATGTACCTTTTGAGGATGATTATTTAAATTGTGGATGCTTTTTTTTCCTAAAATGGAAAAAAAAAATATGAGCAAAGTTCATGTAGAACATAGTTTTTCTGATATTATATAGGTTTGAGTATGTCTGCGTTTGGTTTCTGAAGAAACACCAGCTCTCTCAAGAACTCCTTAGTCTCATCTCAGTTCCAAGATCAAGGTTCCTCCTTGCAGCTGTCAGGTTACATGGCGTTGGTCCCTCTTAACGCACTGGCTTGTACCCTGCAGGCAGCCAGGCTTGAGAGAAGAAGGAAATGCACGTGCTATAGTGACTGCTGTCGCTGAATTTGTTCTTTGTTCTGGAGCTTTATACATGAGGTTCTGCACATTTGGCTTCACCAGCCCTTTGCTGCTGAAGGAGGCTGGCTCACCCTGGCTGCATGCTGCTGTGATTTCTTTTGCTGGTTCAGTGCTTGCTTGGCTGATTGTTTGGTTAATCAGCTCTGCTTGGAAAACTGACAAAACCCATTCTTTCACTGGGTTAGCTTTTTGTTGGGTTACTGAGCTGAACAGGCTCATCAAGGGCTAGGATGAGTCCTATACTGTTGCAAAATATTGGTGTTGCCTATGTTGCTGAAGGAGATGATACTGGGTGGGAATGACAGGGGAGTCGCTTATTTTTCTTCCTCACTGTCCACTTCAGGATCAGTGGCTCATGCAGGTTTATGAGAACTTTGTTTTTGTCTCTCAGTCACTGTATGTGATTCTGCTTTCAATCTGGTGGCCTTGGCCCAGACTCATCTGCTGATCTAGTGGGTTCCATAGCAAGCAAGGCAATTCCAGTACAGCTGCACTATCACAACCCCAGAGCATCATCTGTTTGGAGAGACGTGTGAAGCGCCTGCATCTCTCTGAAAGGGACTTGGAGGATGAGGTATAGTGATGCCCATGTCAAGAAACATGGAGACTGCAAAGAGAGGCTGTTACAAATGCCTTCTGATGCAGACTTTCTGTTTACAGAAAATTAAGGTCTTGCAGTTGTCATCATTCAGGGTGCTGAACTGAATCAACAAATCTTTGTCTGGTCACTGGAGCTTTAGTCTGGCACCAGAGGCTCTTGAGCTGACTTTCTGGCTTGTATAAGCCTTAAATTCTTCCTGTGGCGACTGAGTGTGTGTTAGGGAAGTGTTTTAGACCTCAAGGGAAAGATAATGTGTTTGTTAACCTTACTTTTCTTTGTTTTAGCCTTATTTCCTCAGAGGTAAGATGGAAGCCTCAGCTTAAGTCCAGTGAGCTGTTTTGTCCTCTGCCAACATGCTAAGTGACTTCAGCTCCTCTAACAATACAAAAGATTAAGCTGTTTTGGTGAAACTGAGAAGAAACTAGGACTAATAAGAATGCCAGACTAGCACTTGTGTAACTGTGTGTCTGTTTCCAGTCCTTTTATATACTTCATTTGAGCAAGCCATTTTTATTTCCCTCTCAGTTCCCATCTGTGAAGTGGGAAGACTTATTAATATATATTAAAGTCTATGTGTTTTACCATAATAAGCATTTTAGAGTAGTAGGTATTCAAATTTCTTCAGTTTTTGAAACTGTAATAACATGTAGAATTATATGTACAAGTTCTTTTCTTTACAGTTTTCTCGAAAAACTGGCTTGATATGAAGTATGCATACTATGAAAGTTAACAATTGTTTTCTTGAGGTCTGTAATTTTGCAAATTTTTTCATTTGATGTTCTGGAATAAAGCACAGAAGATGTTTTAGAATATTCATTCTGACATAATAACTTGGACCAAAAAGGAAGTATTGTTCGGTAAATACCTGTAAGAGAACTGGAGGGTACATGATAAGATTCTACTGAGGTTCTAAACAACTGTTAAGTGTTAGTAGTTCTAATTTCTAAAGTACAAATTAATTACTGCCTATTAAATCTTACTTAAAAGATACAGAGGTTCAGAGTTAGTGATTTAGACACTACCTTTAATTTTTTGTAAAGTTACAGTTGATCAATATTTTTGGTGTCCTTTTTTCTTTGACCATCCTTGACCATGCAAACAAAGGTGCTGTAAGTCCTTATGTGTAATATAACTGGCTTATAGCAAACTTTTTATTAGCTAGTTAATTTATTATGATCTTCTATTCAAAAATGTCACTGATGCTTACATAACACTTAAGGGTCTCACTTTCCTTCATTATATTAAATACATGTTTGATTTGACCGAAGAATTAAAATGTTTTCAGAAGGCTTAGTTTTGTGACTCCTGTGTTTACGAATGACCAAGGTAAGAGAAGTCTGGGCCAGGGCCTGCTGCTTGGTACACTTAATTTCTGTGTACGTCTGCTAGGTGCTACAGTGCAGAATGTGAAATAAGTTCCTATTCTTCTAAACTTAATTCGATCTGTTTATAA
Source organism: Merops nubicus (assembly GCF_000691845.1). Classification (NCBI taxonomy): domain Eukaryota; kingdom Metazoa; phylum Chordata; class Aves; order Coraciiformes; family Meropidae; genus Merops; species Merops nubicus. The sequence continues at coordinate 3,584 of NW_008608616.1, read as the reverse complement.
TGCTGAATTCTCATATGGCAACACAATGACAATAAAATGGATTAAGTCTTACAGTGGAGTATCACTCTGTTAACTGCCAGTGGGCAAAATCACATTATTTTGTTTTCATTCTTCATTTGTGGTTTCTAACTACTTTTTTTTGTGGATATTTTTCATATTCATTAGCAGACTTCTCGTGCTCGGTGCAGTTTTCGGTGTGCTTTCTGTATTGTCCTTTGTAAGATCCTGTGATACAGTGTCCAGTCTGTTTACGTGACAGTTTACACAAGTTGAAGATGAACTCATACTCTTCATGTAAATATTTGTACTTTCTCTACGTCACTTAAAAATGAAATACCATTGTTTCAAAACAACTCTTGAGTAATCAGTAAAGACTTTCATAGATACAATGTGCATGCTTAAAAACAGAAGTGTGCTCAAGTTTTATGTTTGTCTCATTGCTAAAGTATGAAAATTCAATTAACAACATTCTTATTTCTTTATTAGCATCATAAGAGATATTTTAGTGAAATATAGAGCTTGTAAAATAGCTAAGCTATTTTTCATTTGTCTCGCTTTCTAATGTATTGTAACATTAGCTCATGAACACACAGAACTAACAATCTATGCAGTATGGATAGTCTTGAGATGTCTCCTATATGGTGGTAATGTGGATTTATGTGGCTAGTTACATCTCCTCAGGTCAATTCTGCTTTTGAATGGAATTAATATTTAATGCTGTTTTCTCCATTACTTCAGCATTAACTAAAGTAGAGTCTGAAACTGGTCTTTCTTTTTGAAAATATTGAGTTTGTTGTTGCTCAGGCAGGCATAAATGCTGATGTTTGCCACAGAAGCAAGAAAGCTTTTTTATTTTTTAAAAAACCCAAAACCCTCCCACATCATTCTGTCTTAAAAGCCAACTGGAATGAGGATGACTGTTTTAAATTTTTAATATATTGTGGTATTAAGTCTATTTATTTTCATTTAAAACTGTCAGCTGACATTGCAGGTAGCCTGGGAAATTAATTTCATAAAATTTGATTAATTTGATTGTGTTTCTTCCATTTATGTTAATGCTATATTCACTTAAGGGCTCTTGAAGCAGTACTCAAGAAAATGAGTGTGAAGAAAGGTGACTTTCTGAGAAATGAAGTCTTTGATATTGAGAATGTAGGATTGATCTAATCTGTCATACTTCTCACTTACAAGGCAGTATTTTCTAAACAGACTGACATTTTCCTTTTGGGATATTGAAGTTTGAGGGCCAATAAACCAAGGCAAGATGAAGAGCAACCAAAGAAATTGCAGTGTCATATTATCCAATAGTACTTGTAAAACTTCTAGTTGGCTTGCCCAAGGTACAGATTTTTAGTTTTGTTTCTATAACAGAAATACTTGGAACTTTGCATTAAAGGATTACATCATGCTGTTGACTTGCGAAACCATCAGAAGTGAAGTGAGGGACTGCAACTTAACCTACAGCTTTCCTGATGGGCACATCTATGAGCTGCAAAATGCCTTTTGGAGCATTCTAGGAACAGTACTAGAAGCAAGACAGCCGTGTTAATGTGACATTGTGCCCAGGCAAATATTGCCAGTCTACCTCTCAGTTTAATGTTTTCCATTTTGATTTCATGGTGGTGTGCTCTGTTGACATGCTGCAGCCTTCAGCACAAACACTGTCAAGCTGTCCTAGGTATTTCTTTGTGCTGGACCAAAAGCACGTTAACAAAAATGGGGTACACATGTGGTCTCTTGAATCTCAAGTTAACCTCTGGCTGCAGTATTTGTCTGCCTGAGGGACATCAGTCTGATGCAAAGGTGAGCAGCAACTTGCCATGCTCTCCTGTGAGAATTGCTAGGGTCTCTGGGGACATCACTTTGAGTCTCTTAATGCTGCAGTAAAGTGTGCTGATCTGATGTGATGATACAGGCGAAGTAGTTCAGAATGTGGCTCTTACTCTTGCTAAGAGCAAGTGGGGCAGATGGAGTACTGAGTGGTTGGACCAGTGTCGTTGCTGGAAGGTGCCTTACTTAGCTGGGTGAAGGCAAATGCCTTGGCTGCAGTCTGTACTTCAGCAGGGCTGGCTGGCCTCTTTAAGCATCAGTACGCAGGATTTAGGTAGGAACTAGGAAAGAGTATAACTTGAGTACATCTGTGTTTTCTGAAGTGAAGATGTAACTCTTAAGTGCTTCTGCAAATGTTACCTCTCGGCTCTTTTATTTTGCCAGTAAGGGCAAATTCTAATGTCGTTTTATGTTTTGGAATTGATGTATCAGCCAGCATCACTAATGAGAGAGTACTGTGCATTCGGTTTCCTGGCCCTTATTTGAGTGTGGGAGTAACTTTATTGGCTAATGAAAAAACCCACAAATCCTCCACATAGTAGAAGAATAAAGCTTTCTAATCCTAGTTAGTTCCTGTACTGCATATTGAATAGATTTATTACTATAAGAGAGATCAAAATCTTGTATATTGGTAAAAGGAAGATGTTGTTGTTGGTGCTAGTGCTTGACCTGTTAATGTGAGGTGCTGTTACCTGCTTCTTACAAAGATGCCTCACTTACAAGTGGACCTTTCCCAAAAGTGGTGTGCTTACATCGAGGAACAGATGGGGACACCTCTACAATCCTGTTTACTGCACATTAGTGCTCTTGTGCCTTTTTTATTTCCCCCCCCCCAGCATGTGAATGTCAGTACATGTCTCTACCTTAATTGGCCAAATCTTTGTGTTTCAGAGCATAGCACTGCATCTAATTCTCAAACAGTGATGTTATGAGGGAAGGGGGATGAGGAAATGTGACAAAATAATGACAAAATAATGAAAAAGTAGTAAAACATGGGAAAAGAAATCTTCAGTCTTTAGATACCGTCAGATCATCAGTGAAATGATTTTGAGCAAACATCTTGTTTGTCTGGACTAGACTTCTATGAAGCAGGCAGTGGTACATTTACATCATGCAATTACGAATGAATTGCAATGCATTCCTCACTGCTCTTGGTGCATGTGTGCTGAGAATGGAAGTGCATGCAGCCCTGCAGGATGTGATGTCAGTTCCATATGCAAACTACATGGAAAATTCCCAGGGAGTTGCTTGTGGACCATAGAGCAGCTTGAAGCAGGAAAGCCTGTATCTGCAGTTTCCCACACCATCCCAGGGCAATGCTAGTAAAATATAAAATATATTTTAACACACAATAGTAAATGTTTTGAGTAGTCTATTTTTATGTTGTAAGTTTTTTTTTTTTTTTTGTACAGCTAATGGGAATTTTGGAGACAGAAGTAACAGGCAAATGTTTCATATACTAGATGGTTGCTTAACACAAAATAGTAAAATTCAGTTTCTTGTAATGCTGACCTGAGGAAGCTGGACAAGTCCCTTTCTGATGTGCATGTATGTGTTGCTCTGAGCCTCTGAAAAATTAATCGGCTTTCTGTGAAGTTTTTGCACCACAATTCTTTAAAACAAGGTTTTTGTTAGGAAATGTTCTCTATTCCTTAATATGCTTGTGAGATTTACATATAGCCTCATGTGTTTGGAAGAAAAACTGTAAATGTCTAAATGGTCATTTTCCAGTTTTGTTTAACATCTCTGTCGGG
>NW_008608615.1:0-7317 GCF_000691845.1 Merops nubicus | reverse complement strand
GCGGGCTCTGCTCACCACAACAGATGAGGAGGACGTTCTTCAATATGAGGGTGATGAGACACTGGAACAGGTTGCCCAAGGAAGTTATGGATGCTCCATCCCTGAATGCCATCACTGAATGTGTTCCAGACCAGATGAGGCTTTGAGCAACCTGGTCTAGTGGGAGGTGTCCCTGCCTATGGCAGGAGAGTTGGAAAGGGATAATTTTTAAAGGTGTTTCCCACCCAAACAATTCTATGATTCAATGATTCTGTGATATTCTCTGCAACCCATAGAGAATTGCTGAAAACTATCTTCCATGCGTGGAGACAATTTCAGTCAACAGTTGCAGTGTGCTGGTGGCTAAGAGTCCTCGCTTGTGGGCTCTGCATTTTTAAGTCAGGAGACAGTGTGACTGTGAATGTGACACCTTCTTCTCAAGTAGAGAGCATGTAGGATGAGGACTGGTAAGACTATGTTTTCTCCATTTGAGTTGTTCTATCAGTGGCTACCGTCATTGTCTATATTTCTGTTAATAAGTAATGTCTGCCCGTGCTTCATCAATGCCTGCTGCCTGAATTCTTTGGCGTTGTCTCAGCAGCATGGCCAGGCTCTGGAAAAGAGCAGAAGAAAGAAGGTTTATGTGCTGTATGGCTGGGTTTCATCAAAAGGAATGAGGTCTTTTTGCAGGTGACTCCAAAATCCCAGATGGACTTCCTCTTGCTCAGCATACTGCTTGAGATGCAACAAAGAAGAAAAGTACAGTCAGGTCATGATGGGTTTTGTGTCTGCAGGAGTCTGGGAGTGTCTTGAGGAGAGTGGTCTTAATCTCATCTGATCTTTATCAGAACTGGAGAAAGGACCATCTCTGCTTCTTGTAAGGCTGGTGTTTGGGGCTGCTCATAGCTTGTACACCAACTATTCAAGTGAGGCTCCATCTCAGGAAGGAGAATTTGCCTCTGCTGGGCCCATGAGGAGCTGAGAAGCAGCCAAGAGTGCCGGGGCAGGAGCTGGGAAAGCTGTATTTTGCCTCCAGCTTTGTGATTGACCTGAGGTGCTGAATCTCACTTCCACTAGCGCCTTGTTTTCCCCATCTAAAAACCTTGGAGAGTCATGTGTCCTTGAGGACTTTGGGATTTCCAGAGAAAATCGCTATGAAAGAAGTGGTTATTTCAGTGCTGGTGACGTTAAATGCCAACTGCTCAAAAAAGTGCTTCTGGAAAACCCACAGATCTAAAAAGCTGCATTTCTAAGTGTTACATTTTTAATGCTGTGTAGGTAGGGAGAGTGGGAAGGCCAAGGACAGTGGGAAACAAGTGAGGAATTATACCAGTTTGGCCTTGCATAAACCAGCTAACAGTGTTATTTGGTGCACGTCGTTGTGGGATATGAGTACTGACCGGGTCCTGCTTGTCCGTCCATGCATAATAAGCTGGAGGAATGGAACATACTAAGTGTAATTCCTTTATGAAATATTGATGTGGAGACAAAATAGAGCATTTAATCCATTGAGATTTTCCATTTGCTGCTTTGTTAACGAGGGCATAAAGTAATAAATCTAAGACAGCTTTAAGAGGTAAGGCTTGTGGAAAAAAAAAATCTTTCAAAATATTCACTGCTGATAGCTAGGAGAAAGCATAGAAGGTTACATGTCCAGTTAGCTTGCTCTTTGCCTTTTTTTGTTTGACAGAAAAAAAAAAAGTATTATCAATTAATTTTTTTAATTTTTTTTTTTTTTTTAAATTTATTTTTACAGCCATTTGGTCTAATAAAAAATATTACTTCCTGCTCCTCAATGGCATTTTTCAACAACTAAAATGCATACAGCAAAAACTTTTGGATCGGTTCCACGTGAATCTATCTTTTTTCTATTATGGGACTTCTGAATTTAGGGTGTAATTTCTGATCTCTTATTTCAGAATTGTCAGCTGAAAATAGCTTTTGCTGAACTGATTTCCTGACATGAGAGGTTATGAAGGAAAAACTTCTCGCTGGTGCTCTAAGCAACAAAATACACTGTTTACTGACACGTCATCATCTTATTTATGTTTTGAGAATAGTAACTTTTCTTTGAACTGCCAGTTTCACTGTATTTCTAGTTTGTGCTTATTTCAAAACAGCTGGAGTAAAAAAAAAGAGAAGGCATATATGCACTAAGGAACAGGTCTCATGAAATTTCACATGAGTTTGCTACCATTTTCATAGCATGACAAGTATCTTGGGCACATGATGATAGGCAGAAATGAACATGTTAAAATGTCTGAACTGAACAAAGTAAATAACACAGATGAGGTCAATGACAATGATTGATAGATCTGCTGAAGACTTTCACAAATTCAATGCAACTTTGTCATCCTTGTCTCTTAAAAAGGGCCTTCAAACAATAAATGTACAGCAGTACAATGCACTAGGATCACAAGCATGAGCAGCTAATGGAAATTTTTGCTTTTTTTGTATGGCCAGCAAATCAACTGCAGAGAGACTGCTCTTTGTGTTCCCTCCTGTCAACATGTTTATAACACACACTCCCCTTCAGTGCGCTCTGTATAATCTTTTTGGGGTGTATGGTAAAGGCCATATGAGAGCAGTGCTGTGGTTTCTGAAGAAAAGCTTTCCAAGTAGTGGCTCACCCCAGACAAATGTTTCATTTGTAGACCATAAATGTCTCACCCAGAGTGGGTAGCAGGAGGAATATGGCTATACAGTAAACAGAGAATGTATCTACCAAAAGTTGCTACACAACTTAGGTTTCAGGATATTTAAATTCAGTTGCCTTGAAAAGAATTGATAGTTTAGCTCTGCGCTGAGCACAATCACAGCTGTACAATAGGATGCTGGGACTTCGAGTGCATCAGGGTGCATCCTGAGGCACGTGGGAACATCTGAATCAGGGAAGACCTGGGCTTTCTTCAGCTTGTTCCAGATTTCCATCCGCACGCAAAAGAATCCAGGCACAAAGCCCAGAGTGGCATCTCGGTGAACACACTATTAACTAGATTTTGAAATAAGTTACAAATTTAGGATTACAAGCTTAACAGACTTGCATTTACTTTAGGCTTTTTCTTTTCTTTCCATTTGGTCTTATTTTAAGGTGAGGCACTAAATTTTCATGGCTTAAAAATGCCTTGTTCTCAGCAGAAGAATGTCATGTTCACAGAGTGCTGGCCTTTCATAAGAGATTAGTATTTCATGTAGGAATCTAAACTGGTCTGGAGTTTAGAGAATGAGAAAGCAAGAGTATTACTCTGTCAGGCTCTCCCAGTAGATGATGTTCTGCTCCCTTTGGTAGAAATATGATGCAGGCACTTGAATTGTGCCAGGTTTTGTCAGCTGCTCCTCACTTTCTCTGTAACCCATCCCAGATGTATTTCTGTATGCATGGAAAGTTAGGAGGAACAGGACGCAAATGCTAACTACTTTACCTGGTTGGAAGCATACTCCACCTAATGACCTGCCCTGAAAGGCAGTGTGTATGATCTCCAGAAAGATCTCCATGGAGTCCTGCACCTGTGGGCTCCCAGCTAGCCCTGTGTAATAGAAGAACAGTGAGCTCACACAGGCCTCTGGTCTACGTCTTCTTCTCTGTGGGGTTAGATGGAATGATTTTTGTATTCAGAAAGATTAAGGTCTTTGTGATTGGTTTATGTCTGTATTGCCTGGGTCTCAAGGTGGATTTACAGAATGGGTTTCTCTTACTGTTTCAAACCTTTGGTCTACTTCTCTGGCCTTTTGGGCCTTTAGAGTGTGAAATAGATGAAGAAGGAGATGTATCTTCTCCAGATGAGTTGATTTGCAGAGCCAGATGAGAAGCCAGGTGCTGTAGATTGGAAGATCTATAGTCTGGTCTGTTTCTTTGCTAACTTTTTTTGGCCTACAATGAAGTAGTGGAGTGGGTGAGAATTTTTACACCATTTTTTGTTGATAGCAGAACTATCAAATTTCTGAAGAAAAAAAACAACCAAACAAAAACCAGGCAACTCCTTACTGAGCCTTATGGAAGGCTCTCGTAATTAGCAGCAATTCTGATTCTACAGAAAAAGACACTTTTGCAAACTGCAGTCATGAATAAAAAGGCTGGAGGATATTTTGAGACATCATCCAGTGAAACTCCTCACTTTCCTCTGGAAACAGCTGTCCCACAGACATTCTGAGCACTTACACCTTACATTTATCCTTAATTTCTTTTCTACACCTTCCTTACTCCAGTTTTAGTTCCTCATCTGTTTTCCAATGAACTGTACTCTTCAGGAGGTTTATTACTCTCTCATCAGAAGCTAGGTCCTTCATATCTCCAGTTCAGAGTGTGTTGAACCTAACTTTACCAGTACTGGATAGGAGAGCAGTTTTAGCTATCTCACCAGATCTCATCCTCATGTCCAATTCAGTAATATCTACCAATAACTTCAGGGTCCTACTGACTGTAGCTATATTTTATTCTGTTGCATACCATTACAGGGGAAAAAAAAAAAAAAAAAAAACAAACCAACTTTTAACACATAAACTGATTAAAAGAACAAAGTTCCATAAAGCCAAATAAGCAAAAGTATCTGATGAGCAACTTGTAAGAGCTCTGCAATCTGTTTAACATGACAATAAACAGGCTGCAAAATATTCACAGTAAAACTCTGACTGGCAATATCACCTTGAACTAGACTCAGGGATTCTTCTTCTCCTGGGTCTTTTATGCACAGTGGACACGACCTCCAGAAGTGAGTCATCACAAAACCACATCCTGTATCCAGTCACAGAAGTGTAGGTCTGGAGGGTTTCCTCTGAATAGAAAAAAAAAAAAAAAAGCATTTGGATTTGTACCAATATCAGGATTGTGAGAGTTCAGGATTTCTTCATCAGGGATTTATTACAGCAGAAAGAAAGACACAGCTCCAAGCTGTATTATGCAGTGAGGCTAGGACTCTTGTCCTGGGGTATCCATGCAGTGCTCTGTGTTGATCAGTTTGCAGTTACATTCAGAACAGAAACTGAGCAGTTGTCTATGTAAAACTTGCACATAATTTTAACCAATTTTCCCTGAAGAGTCAGAGCTGTGCTAAATTCAAAATTAATTTCAGTTGTATTGTCTTGTAAAAGGTACAAAGTTTTTTTCCCTCACTTCTCCCTTTTCCTCCCTTTCCTCCTCCCTACTTTTTCTCTTTCATTTTCAGTGAAACAAGTTCAGGAGATTTTCTTCCAAAAGGTCACAGTAAAGAAGCATATAGTTCACACTAAAAAAAAATATTATAATCCCTGAACCAAAGGGCCTACAAAAATGAATAATGCATGGTGGAATTTTCTCCATTAGAAGAGATGAAAATATGGGATGCAGTCCTGTATTTTGTGCTGTGTTACGGGCACAGATGAACGCCAGGCATCATAAAAAGGCAGCAGTGACTCTATTAGTGTGCTAATTTTGCCTCTAGGGCTGCCTGTGTGGACAGCGGATTTTTACTAGTACTGCAAAAGCCAAGATGTGCTCTATGCTCTGTGTGTGCGTGTGTATGCTGAAAGGGAGGTGTTGAAGTACCTGTTAACTCTGTTGTCTCCTCATGGCATGTGGATCCCCTTCCAATTCTTAACACCTGAAGCTGAAGGCCAGAAAACCCAAAGTGAGTTTTACAGGGATGTTACAGAGTCCTACCCCTCCAGCCTGCACAACTACCGCTTAAAACTCCTATGTTACAATCAAGCAGTGCCTGTTAGTTCATTTAGGGTCACACAATTAAACAAAAAAGGGTTGTGAAAAGCTCCTGAAAGGAATCATGAAATAAAAATTGGAGTTTTCTTTTTCCATAAGTCTCTGGAGCACAGGTTGGGAGGCATGAAAAAAGATGCAACTATCTCAACCTTGGCTAGTTTCACCATGCTGAGAAGGAAGGCAAATGGATGGGGCACGTAGCAAAATGTCATGTGCCTGACTGTGTCTTTCCTGCTCAGACAGGTGCACTCACTAGAGCTTCTGGAGGTGATGAAATAAGGAAACAAATAAATGCATTTCAGTATACTAGATTTATTTATTTTTTTTTTTACCCTTGACCTTGTGATACTTTGCACCTTTGAGAGTAGAGGGCAGCAAAGCCTTGTTTAGAAAGGGAATTTCATTTTTTTTTTTCCCTTTTAAGATGTACTGTTAGATACTGAGTTTTCAGATTATGAGCTTTGGAAGATATAATTCAATTGATTCTATTAGATGGGGTGGGGAGTATCCAAATGTCTGTTATATGTGTAAACATCCCCCAAAGCAAACAGAAAAGTGCTCAAAAGATTGGTCCTGAAGGTCAGCTTTCTAACACTTTCCCCTTGCAAAAGTATAGAGCCAGGTGTGGTGCAGATTGAAATCAAAGTGACAGTGGAAAGAACTGACAACTGAATATTAAGCATGGTCCATTTCCTAAGAGTTGGTTTATTATTCAGATGATGTTCTTATCCCACTACATGCTTTCACATTTGAAGGATTTACTGACCAGTGCTTTTGGTGAAAATTGTGGTATTGCTGAATAATCAAGTCGCTCTTCCCTAAAGAAGAAAGCAGAAGCGATGAACTCTTATTTATAACATAACTATTTAAAAATTAATAACTGGGATAGGAAATTTCTATATTAGTGTTTATATAGTCCAGCATTATTTTTTTTTTGAAGAATGACATTAAGATTTTGAAAATCCATAGTAGTTGAATGTAGCCGTAACTCTTGAGAATTAGATTTAGTACTCATTTGGTTTCAGATGGTAGTTCCTGAATGTGATTAGGTCTTGTAAAATCTGATTTTTTTTTTTTTTTCTCCTATTCAACATCTCTTTTTCCTACAGATAGATGTGGGGAAAACAGGAGTGCCAGATGTGTGTGGTATATTCCGCCCTCAACATTCCCTACAATACTTGAAGTTTGCCACTGAGATTCACTTAGAGGTTTCAGTAGGAAACTCTTCTTAACAACATTTTCCTTACACAGGTGATTCTTCATTTTCATATGAGGCATCCATATATCATGGCAAATACATTAATGTCAGTTCCTCATTAAAAAAACAGTATACTGCAGGAAACTTGCATATTGGTGGAATTTCACTTCCTTCTTGGCCAGGTTCTACAGCTGTCCATCATGCAATACTTCTAAAGTAGCTTGAAAATTTTCACTGGGCTATTACATTTCTCTGGCACTAGTAGAGACTGAAGTTTGTGAGCATGCTCACATATGATTGCGACTTTTTCCTTTGCAACCTGCTCCCCAAAGGGACAGATGTTGCTGTCATTAGTTCCAATGAAGAACCAGATGCTTTGAATGTGACTCTGCAATACATTCAAGGATCTTATCATAGAATCATAGAATAGAAGCATAGAATCCTTTAG
>NW_008608614.1:2687-12048 GCF_000691845.1 Merops nubicus | reverse complement strand
TCCCATCGGGTCCCATGGACTTGACAAATAAACCCTCTAAAACCCCCAGGTGATGTGGGGTGGGATTGAACTGGAGAGTTGCAGGTTCATTCCCAAATGCCTTTGGGATAATTCCTAACTCCAAGCCAAGATGTTAGGGATAATCATCCCAAACCTGTAGATCCTGCTAAAACACGTTGTTTTCTTCTTGAGAAAAAAAACATGAAAGAGAAGCAAAACCATCTCCATGACCAGAATGTGTATATCAACAATCCATTGTTACTGTAACCCAGTGTTAGTGGGAAATACTAATTTCCTGCAAAAGGCCAAGAGCACCCTGCAGTTATGGGTACCAAACAACTATGCTTTGTTCTCCTCTTCCAGTCAAACTGGAGCAGACTTTGCCTTCTGCTTTTAAATAAGTAAGATGGAATTCCAGGGAAACCAAGAAAAAGTAAGAGTGGCACAATCACACCTGCTCCAAAAGTCTGTCACAGACAGAGGGAATTCAAGTGCCCATCCGTCTAAATTCAGACTAGTTCAAATCATTTACTGTCTCATCCTGACAATATGTCATGTGCCTTAAGGTGGTATTATACTTCTCTGGACACCACGGCCAACACAGGGTGTTGTTTTATGCACAAAAAATAAGGAAAAGGGGGAAAGGATTCCATTATTGGTTTGAAAAGGGAAGAGGGTTTCTTCCAGGTCATCTACTTCACCACAGCTCCTTCTCTCACTGGTCCTACATGCTGAATGTGCCATTCCCCAACATATGTAACAGCTGCATAAGGGCTGCAACCATATTCTTGCAGTCAGGTTCTTACTAGTTTGGATGCAACTTTGTCCCTCTCTCCTTGCTCCTAGTTCTTGGCTTGCACACAATGAAACAGTGGGGGCCTTAGGCATTTAATAAAACCCAAACACAACAGCCCTCAATAAACCCCCTTAAGGGCCCATTTTAATTCTGCTTATGCTCTTGATGTGCAAGTTCTTACCCTGCTATGCCCCTAGAAGCAGTTTACTTCTGTCTGTCAGCACTGCCAAAGTGACAAAATCCCCTTTCCCACCCACCACGTAATTGCTCTGTTGTTGCCCTTCCCACACATGCCTTAGAAAGAAAGCTCTCGGTTTATTTGTGCTGCCAAAGTGAATAGCATCTCCTTCCTCCCTCCCTCTATGTGGTTTTCAAGTAGTCACACTATCATTAGTTATTTCTATTCTGGAGAAGGTCCCCATCTGAGAAAGGAGCATATTCCATAGGAAGCAGAGCAAAGGACTGATACGACAGCTCCCAGGTGCCCCCAAATCCTGTTGCTGAGGAGTTTGGGGGTTTTAAAGAATGCAGAAACAAGCATTACAAATAAAGGGCATTCAGAAAAAGGCAGTAAAATACGAACATCAAAACACCTGGTTGCATTTTTTATTGCATTTTTCTTATTGCGCAGACTAAGGGGCACAGCAGCTCCTCCATTTGCTCTGTGCTTGCACAGTGCCATGTTCTTAATTTTAGCCTGTGACAGGAAAACTCCATTGGAATAGGGTTATTTTTACTTTTCCAGTCTCTGTTTGTACTTCTCTCTCCCTCTCTTCTTCATTTAAACCTCCATTTTTGGCAGAAAACAAAAGGAGTTCCAGAATCAGTCTAAAGTTGAGGGTTTCTTTTCATCTCTTTGGGGTTTATTTATCCATTTATTTTAAAGATGCACCAAAGATTAAGTTCCCCACCTCACTGTAGGTGCTAGGTGTATGATTACAAGACCACACTACTGCTTCATCAGAAATAATTTCTTCAATTTCCTAAGGAAACTGCCCCTTAAGTCTTGTTAAAATTTCAGTATTCACTGAAGTATGGTTACATGGAAACAAGAAATAGCATTTCAGAACCACTCACCTTTAAGGCAAACAATCCACAGTAAATTTATTTCTTAATAATATTTTAAAATATCATAACATAGCTTCAGATAAAACAAATTTTTGTTTTAGACATGCCGTTTTTCTTGTAGCTTTGCTCCTTTGTGGTTTGGGAATCCAGGATTGGTAAAGAGCCACAGTTACATTGTTAAATAATAGGCGAGCACGGCTGTAACATATTTTGCAGTCAGCGTCTTATTATGTGCAGCTTCACAATTCTGCAATGTGACAACATTTCTCTTTGTGAAAAAGAGTCCCTAGCAATGGTCTAAATCACACATTTGTTCTTCCTTTGAGCACCGGTGGTTGTCAAAACCTGTTGCACTCTAGTAGGGGAGCCTTTTAGACATATTGCAGAACTGGCTCCATGCAGGCAAAATGCATTACAGGCCACTCAAATACCACATCTAAACAATCACACAAACCTGCTTATGCCCACTTCAGCCACGAGCAGTCCTGTAAACCACATGCAGAGGTCAGCTATCCTCCTCCTCTGTGGTGTGGAGCACTGCCAGGCACAGAAAATTTCAAGGGCTGGTAGGAATTAGTCTGTATTACTTCCCAAGTGTGTATTTAAGGTCTCAGAAGGGGGTGTTATGAAAAACAATGCAGAAGCCTGAGTTAGGAAAAAATGGGAAGGATCTAATTTTAGTAATAAAATAATGGACTAACCTTAAACCTGTCCCTCTCTGTGCGCTCCCCAACACCTCTTCTCCATCCTAGTTACTTCTTATTAAAACAGATGCTATTTCAATTTAAGCATCTGTTTATTTAGAATGAATGAATTTATTTGTGAAGCAGCTCAAACGCATCTGCAAAGGAGCTGTATCACAAAACCACCCCTTTCTAGGCTAACCCAAAGAAACACGTACTGGGGGAGAGCCTTATTATACTACTGGTGATGCTCTTTTGATGGTGCTGCCATGCTGGACACTGGCTATGCACTTTTATATTTGGTTTCCAGTCTTTCACTTTGCTTTTTTATCCCTGACAGACCTTCTCTCTCCAGTTCAGGTATTATCAAGTTTTCGTAGCTGTGTCTGATTTCAACATTTGATAAACAACTCTAAAATTTTCCATCTAAACCACAGCAGCATGCATTTGTTAATGGCAGCCTGAGAACTACAGCCTTTGTCATAAAGCCCTACATTAAAATTTTATCTTTATGAAAATATTTACATTTGGGTTTGGATAAACAGAAACCAGCTACTCATGCCATGAGTACAGAGCAGTGCTCATGCTGTAAAAATCAAGGAGATGAAAAACACAAAGAGGGGACTCTGGAGTATGCTCCCTAATGGTCTGCAGACATCCTCCCCTCCAAACCCTGTTATTTATTCCTAGCTAGTGATTCCAAAGCTGAAATAAAAACATGCTCCTCAAAGTAGTTTTTAATTGGTTCAAAGGTGATATTTTCATCAGTGATGATTTACTGTTCTCAGCAGTTCCACTCATCCAGCCCTCCTGATGAATCACATCTCTTGTCTGAACCCCAAAAACCTGTGGAGTTTTAGAAAAGCGACCCAGATGGCCTAGTGGAACTGCATAGCTTTGGCCTCTATGTAGCCTCTGATTTCTGCTGATATTACCAAAGGAAGCGCCAGGCAGCATGAATAATTTCAGTAACATCAGCCAGAGCCAATAAACAGCCCCTTGGTGATGGGAGCTCCTCACCTGGCTCAGACCAGCAGCTAAGCGTTGCCTTCCCGGTCCCGGGTGTTGGTGTGACCGCCGGAGCCCCGCTGGCCTCCCCGGCTCCCGGCGGCGGCTGTGCAGCCCTGGCACCCAAGCACAGCACGGTGGGAGCAGCCTGGATGGCTTCTGGGGGTGGCACACGAGGGGACCGAGTCTGGTGGCTCTGAGGGGCGCTGGCGCTGCCGTACCGAGCGGAGCGAAGCACGGAGGGTCATCTCCTAACACGCCTGTCAGCAGCTGCTTGCCAGCATGGAGTAAATCACCCAGCAAACGCAGCGCCAGCCCCATGCCGAGCAGTTAAAGTTCCTACTCAGAATGGATTTAATCAAAACAGGACTAATTTCCCTGGCTTGCGTGGCTGCTGTGGGAGCAAGAAGCGTCTCGCAGGCTGTGCAGCTCAGACCCCAGCTGCCTGATGCTTATATGCTGAAGTGCTGGGGTTAAACCCCCAGCCCTGGGTGAGCATTGGCATATGGATGATATCCACAACCAGTTAAGAAAGATCCTCCTGATTGGTTTTCACCCAGGGTCTGGCCAGCCTTGGTTGGGAATTGATGAGGACACCACCACCAGGTGCCCCCACCTTCCACATTAACTTGGAGGTGGGGCAAGAAAACCCACCCATATAAGAGCTGACTGCTTGCAGTGGGGTTGGGGTGTGTGTTTATATAGTGCATTTGTTGTGTGAGGGTTCTGGTTAATTGGAAGGGCTCCCTGACTCTTCATGACAAATGGAGTTCACAGGACAGTGGGGCCATAATATTAATCTGTCTGTGAGTCCCTACTATATAACTGGGCTAACAGCCTGGCTGCTACCATTGTCCATGGCTTGGCTCCTTGCCTGGATTGCTCCCTTCTTCATGTCCACTGCGGTGGGTGAGTGAATTGACTTGTTCCTCCCTCTGGTTGTCTGGCACTTTGGATCTCTGGTGTGTGATGTGGGAGTGGAGGGAGGAGTTTGGCTGCTGGTCTGTCTGTTAATGGTAATATCACTCTATGTTGGGAAAGTGGTCAGCAGGAGACATGCCTGTCCCCCCGTAAGATGACCAGGAGAGTGACAGGTACCAAAGAACCACCTGTGAAACACCAACAGCACCCTAAATGAACAGCTAACCAAGAGCTAGGTGACATAGGGCCAGCAATATGGGGAGCACTGCCCCCTCCACAGTGCACACCTGAGCTCTGCTTTGTGCCTCAAAGATGCTGTCTTTTCTCAGTGTAAGAGAACTCAAATCCATGTCTTGCCCTAAGCCCCAGATGACAGTCTAGTCCTGACACTGTACCTGCTGAGGTGTGCAGGTGCACACCTGTGTGCTGGAACACAGCTGTGCCTGGGGGTGGAAGCCTGCCTTTGAGCCCTCCTCTGAACAAATGAAGACCTTTAGTACTAATTGGGCCAGAGAGAGAGGAGAAAGAGTTTGTCTAGGGATGTAGGACTGTGATTCCTTGGGTTATTACCGAGAGCTTTGCTCTGAGACCAAGAGTATTTGGTCCTAGTGCACACTCCTGGGAAGTGATCATGGAATTCACATGGATAAAATGCAGAAAAAGCTGGGATTGGAACTTGAGACTCCCTCTTTTGAAATAAATGTCACAACCACATAGCTGGTAAAGTCTTCCTCTGCCTAAACCATTGCTGAATCTCTCCTGTGCTGCAGCATAGCTCTCCCAGGGAGCCTGGAAAAAGCAGCTCCCACCCTGGCAATATGGGTACACACATGTAGGTGAGAGGAAGGGCAGGTAACTGACTTGGGGTTTCTTCTCTCTGGCCAAACATCCTAATCCAAGCCACTGCACAGGATCAGGAAAGCTCCAGTAAGACAGAACTTAAATGAAAGTAGAGGCTTCCACCATGTTTCACCCAACCTGATAGGAATTCCCAGAATTTTCAGATTCCTCTGGGAGAAGCAAATATACAAATATACTGTTTCAAGATCTTGATCAGGCTTAGGAATAGAGAGAGACAGTGAGCTGTTCAGCCATTTCAAGATGAGGAGGCTACTCTCTGTGCACAAAAGTGGATTGTGATGTTTTTGGAAAGCCTGTAAGGAGAAAACTGCCCATAAAATATTGGGGCACAAGCTGGGGTTCTGAATAATTGATTCTTTGTAAGACTGCACTTTGGGATATATTTGACTACATTTAATGGAAGTACCACTTGGGCATCCTGATTCTTTATCTTCCCTTTTAAAAGCTGATACACCTCTCCCTGATCAGTCTTGAAACCTTGTTCAGCTGACAAGGTCTCCAAGTTTCGGCACCATGTCTCCACTGGCTTTGAATTCCTTCTATTTTAAGCAGCCGTAGATTGCATGAAAGACAAGCACACATTTCTTAGGCAATCAGAGGCATTTAACTTTTGGCTGTGTGACACAGGATGAGAGATGTATCCAACCTCCCAACTTCTTGCCTGAACTCACGCTTCCTTCACATCTGACATTTCTCCTTCTGCCAAGTCCAATCAAACCCCTATCGCACAACTATCCTGAAAACCACATTTGCAACCAGTCCAAGGCTCCCTAGCTGGTGCCAGCTCTTCACACACCTCAGAACGTTTGGTAGGAAGGAGAAAGGCCTTATGAAACACACCTGCTTCAGTTTACTGGACAAGAGCCTATTCTCATTTACGAGTCAGGGATAACATTTGTGAAGACAGAGGAATTATTCCTGTGTACGTTAACTCCAAGAGTAAAATACATCTCCCTGTATTCATGCAAAATGTAAACCCTTTCTTTTGCCTTTAGGATAATCTACCACCAGCTCCCAACTTGTGCCATCCATTGATTTTAAATCACAATTCTGTAGGGTAAAATTTGGCTCATGATGCCCTGTACTAATTTAGGAGGAGAAGAGGGGCCTCACTCATGAAATATTTCAGGTATAATCAGGAAATTATGGTTACAGATGCAATCCAGGAGCATTTTGGGTTGGTAACCAAGGCAACACTTCTTGCTTCAAGACACACTTTTCTGTTGATAATCTATTGTAATGCCAGTAATTGCAGCTGACAAGGCTCTGTTTGTTGTGAGAGATAATTAGCACTTGAAATAAAGTAACAGATTTAAATAAATTGGGGGGAACTGAGTGGTGTGACCTGATCTCTTCAGAAACAAACAAGAGCTTTGGGGCCCTGCAGACTGTGTGATGCTAGTGATGGCCTCCACAGCAACTGAACAATACCAACATTTATTAGGCATTGTTTAATTGGGAATTACACTTGCTTTCATGATGGAAAAAAAAACCATTTCTCTTTATCATCCAGATTATATTTATAATATATAAACATGCTTTACAAAACCTCAAACCACAAAACCCCTCTACCTACCGTAGCAAACAAAACTACTGATGCTTTCATGAGCTTGGTCTTTAGCTTGGGATATGATTTGTTTAAAAGGCAATGTTTTAAAAATAAGTGTTTTGGACAATTGCACTGTTTAAAGAACCCAGAGTGACTCTGCTCGTGGGTATGGAGGAAGCATTGTCCATTTGGAACGTAGCAGGTAAGTCCCTAGGGTCAGCTTCAGTTCTCTGGCAGTTTATTCAAGCCCTGGTTTGGGTTGTTAACACGTCTCCTTAGTTGATGTGTGTGTTAGGAGGTGTATCTAGAGCCTGACAGGCAAACCAGGGCTGCTGCCTGATGTAAGGTGGGATCTCCTATTCTGCAGAGGGAGTATTACACTGGAGAGGAAAGGTGGGGCTCAGAAGCCATCATGACTCCAGATGTTATTATTTTCTTCTTTCTGTAATTTTGAGACACAGCTGCTTAGCTCAGTGGACAGAGAAGAAGAATACAGTCCTGCTAAACTTTTGTGCCACAGGGAGTGAAACCACTTTACATGAACTTGTAGCTGTTGAAATGAGGATGCTTCTGGGACAGAGTGACACAAGTGTGTGGCTGCACACAGCCAAAACTAACCTAGTCAAGTGATCCCCTTTTTCACAGTGCCCAAGCACCATTATTGCAGTTAAAATGAGACTTCCTAAGAATATGAAATTAGCTTGTTTACAAGAGAGGAACGAAGGCTCAGGCTGTACAGCTTTGTCCAGGCTCACATAGCAGGTGAGTGAACTGAGGCCACATCGCACAAGGTCAATGGCACCAAACCACAGGCCACATTTCTCTTCTGCAAGCCAGGCTGTTTTGGGCTGGAATGGTTCAGTTCCTTTGCAGAATCTCACCAAACCTGTGAAATCTCCTCGCCAGGACATGACAGCGCGTCCTATCACATCCAAAATAGGAACTGTAATGTCAATAAATTTATATTGGGGCTGGCCAGAAAGCAACATCAGTACCCTCTCAAGATTTGCTCATAAGATGTTAAATGACTAACTATGGGTAGTAATATTGTTTATCTCCTTAATACTTCATAAAAAGACATCTCTGTTTTCCTGAAGATAGCAGCCACATTATTTCCCCAGCAAACATTAATTGACAGTTCACATCAGAATCATATATTTGTTATACGTTGTTGTTTGCAGCCCATGTAAGGCAGGATGGATATATTCTCAGGAGTCCAAAACTGCATTATTACTTTCTTTCTACAAGTGAGGTCAGTGTTTAAAGAGACCAGAATTGAATTGCCTGTTGTTTGCTAACCTCTGCTGAAGCTACAAAGGTGGCTAGCAAAGATCAGACTGAAGCCCAAGGGGGTTCATGCTTCCAAGGACAGGGGTCAAGCTCTCCCCTGCCTGCTCCCACATGTCCTGCTTTTCATTTAAGTTCTCCAGAAGCAAAGAAAGGTGGTGTGTTAAAACTACAAGATCAGTGCATGGATTTCAGTTGTCTTCTTTCTTTAGTAATCAGCAATTTAGTTCCACCAGGCTTTCTAAATGCTTTGAAACACACGAAAATGTTGCATTTATAAGTTATTTAAAAAACAACAGCAAATAATGATCTGCAGTATTTCCCCAGGAATTAAAAATTGCTTACAATTTGTAGTGTATGCAGGATTTTACCACAAATCCCATTCCAGCCCCAGTTCTAAGTAGCTCATAAAAATGGCCTGTTTATTTTCTAAAATGATCTGCATAAACAGATTAAGCTTATTTATTGTAAAAATTAACGTCTTGTTGAAACAGTAATGACTGTATCATTGAGGAATGTTCTTCCCTGAATGCCTCCCTCAGCAGTGCTGTGCAAGGAGACCCACATTTATAGTCTCCTAGAATAAAGTTAATGCTCATAAGACTCCGCTCTTGTACGCCTACAGCTAAATCATGGTATCTAGCAGATGGTGTATGTGTGTTTCCTAATGCAATGCCTTGTATATGTGCAGTTGTCATAATTAAATAATAACTCCCTACACCATCTCATGTAACAGGAGAGCCACAGCCATATTTCCCACCAGAGTGAAGCCATCAAACCCAGCTTGTGGGGAGATGAAGTAGGCTATAAGGAAACCAATACACAAAAGACCCCATCACCTCCTCGCAGGAATAAAACAAGTTCTTCTGTTTGTAGCTAATCCTTTATAAAAAAATAAATAAAAAAACTCTCTGCCCCCAAACTGTCAGATACTAGGGTCCCAATGCATCTCTGAGGTTAAGTAATCTGTTCCTGTGGGAAAGGAGTCTGGCCTTCTGTATTTGGGATTTTCCTTGCTTTTTGTGGTCACTGTCGTGATGGAGGAATTATGGACATCTGCAGGACAAGTGCCTGTGAGACAAGGGCAATTTACAGCTATCATCTTCTTAAGATAAATGCAACAGCTGCTTCTTAGATTCCTTTATGGATGGAAGACAGAATGATAGGTCTCTGCAGATATTCATTCTT
>NW_008608614.1:1347-2656 GCF_000691845.1 Merops nubicus | reverse complement strand
AGAATTAAGTTGTTGATTACGCCCAGCAAGAAACATCTCTGTTCAAACCGAGGAACAAATGTAACTTATTTTAAGGGATATGAGTTTAACAATTCCAGTATTATCCATCACTTTGCTGTAAAAAAATCCTTTTGCTAAGGATACTATAAATGCTTTGAGCAGATGAAAGGCATTTAGCCTTTATTTCATACTAAAAATTAGAATGTGAAATCGAGAAATGCATCTTTCAAATTTGAGTGTGCAAGTTAAACAGGAGGTAGTAGGAGCTATTTACCTCTTTTGTGTGAAGTACAAGGAAATGTTAGCTCCTTCTGTCCTTTGGCCAGGCAGTGCTCTGCCCACGGATCAGCCTTCCCCTCCTCCTGCCCCAGCAGGTCACACCTCCCAGTTATCTGGCTACCTCTTGGGAGCGGGGAAGCTGTAAGCAACACCTCTCTGTGGCTTTCTCTTCTGTAAGGTGGCACAGCAACAGCTGAACATCCTTTCCCCTCTTCTCTTTTCGCTTCAGAAAAATGAAAATTAAAACCAGGAGTCAGTTCTAAACCTTGCAGAGGGCATCAATCTTTTAGCAAACAAATCACTCCTCCTCTATCTTCAGGACAATAATATTCCCTTTTTAGCTTGAAAAATTGAAGACCTAATTGTCTAGAACATAATAATTACTAACTTGGTATTTTTATTTCATACAATGATCATTTTGCTTCACATGTGACAAAAAAGGAAAAATCTCACCTTTGTATTTCCCATAATGTACTCTAACTAAAAGTCAAGGTGAGCTATTGACACAGGGAGCTCATAAAGGCAACAAACTCACTTTTAAATTTTTCTCCTGAAGTTTACATTATAATAAATATTCATGCCATACTCCACAGTGTAACTGCTAGAGAACACACTGTAATCTGTTTAAGAAGAACATGAATCAGACTGATAAAAATAATTGGTTGAATTTTTCTTTTCTTTTTTTTTTTTTTTTTTTAAAATGTTTTAAATAAAGCTGTCACAGGTTCCTGTGGTAATGAAGAGCTTTGTTGTTATGACAACTCCTTATTCCTTTCCTTTGAAGAAGTCTGCCATTTGATAGGCAAAACATCAGGAATAATTAAAACAAATGGTAAGTGAAAAAAAACCCACATCTGCTAGGAAAAATCCCTACCTGGAATTTTAACGATCATCTTGCCTGTGAAGTTACAAACCTCAGATGGGATGTCTTCCCCTCAGCTAGTACAGGGGTGCTCAGCAGCTGCTGGGGGTTCAGGTAAGCCCACGTCAGAAAGCACATCTCTTGGTGAGAGGCAAATATACACTGTTC
>NW_008608614.1:0-1316 GCF_000691845.1 Merops nubicus | reverse complement strand
CCCTCTCCAGGGTCTATCCTTGTCAAAGAAGGGTCCTTTCAGAACCCAATTCTGCTTCTTCTAATGCTTTATTTTGTCCTTCCATGTTAATGTAGTGATTGTTTAAAACACAACCTCCAGGTGTTCAGCAAACCATGCTGGTGACATGTCACCCTCTCACTGCAGCACAGGGACAGGGGAATGTTGAGCTCTGGGCAAAATGATGTGAATTAATAAGTTTTGAGAACTAGCAGGGATTCCCTTTAGAACTGGAGGTGGACACTGATGAAGAGTCCTCTGGTGAAGACAGAGTGATCCTCAGAACACTGTCTGGAGCCATACCAAGGGTCTTCATGGTTTTGATGAGCTATTGTATGAACAGCTAGGGCTGTCCACAGCTGAGAGTATAGGCAGACAGTTTGGATGTTGAGAGCCACACACATGCAATGAATCTTCAGATGCATCAATCAACAGTATTTCTAATGCCTAGTGTTAGAAGCGAGGCATAAGTATACCATAGACAACTACCAAAAAATTTGGGAAAATTTTGCCCAGAGTAATTTTTTCCTTCATTGTTGTCTCGTTGGCTGTCCTTCCAAGGAGAAGTGACTGTTAGACTTTAGTAATTTCTTATGTACGATAACTAGTCTGCTCCACTTTATGAACTGCAAGAGTTAGCCCCATAGATATAATATGACAGAAAGGATGCAAATGCACACTCCTGGCTCTGTAATGCTAATAAATTCGGTGTTTGGCAATAAGCTGTGATAATACACACCACTCAGAGACTGGAATAGGGAGTGCCAATTTTGCTGTGCATTTGACTTCATGAGAAATAGGACACTTTGCAATAATTTCTGTAGCTCTACATGCCAGCTCGCATTGCCAGGCATAGCATGGTTCCATTTTACTGTTCTTTGCAGCACACTCTGCTCTCCATTGCTCCCTCCTCTTGGAAATAATCCAGTGCTCTTAAGCAGCAGAATTTTAACTGCTGTCTTGCCTTGCCATCAACATTTAAGAACCTGCATTTTTCATGAAGTCTCTTCTTGACACCTCTGTGCTCACTCATTCAACTCAGCCAAGATACTCCTGCTCTAAGTGAGGATTTCAACATCCCTGGTGTGAAACTGATGTCCCTGCTTGCTCCGCTTTTCTATGTAGAAAGATTTCAAGACATCCAAGATAAACTTGCTAAAGAGATGGCAGAATTTAGAAATAAAAGCAGTATTTCAGATGTTGTAACAGTAGATTTTTCTGAAAGTGCTGTAGGGGTCTATGGTAGTTTAAGAAAACAGAACTCTCTGAATGTTATTTTCCTTTTAATTTCCCTCCCA
>NW_008608613.1:0-544 GCF_000691845.1 Merops nubicus | reverse complement strand
TCTGAGTTTTCTCCAGGCTAGGCCCCTCAGCAGTTTCCCAGCCTCTGCTGCACTCTGTCCAGTAGCTCCTTGTGTCTCTTGAACTGGGGAGCCCAGCACTGGACTCGGGATTCTAGACGTGGCCTCACTAGGGCACAAGAGATGGGCAGGAAAACTTCTCCCGACCTGCTGCCCACACTCTTCTCTTCATGCACCCCAGGACAGCACTGGCCCTCTGGGCCACAGTGCTGGCTCGTTGCTGGGAGGAGGGAAGCAATACCCACGGGACCCTTTCAGTCAGGCCAGGGAGGTGCAGGTTAATAACGGGACCATGCAGCTCTCCAAGAATCCCAGGGCAGCCAGAAGAAAGGGGCTCCTGGGAATGTTTTTTGCTCACTGGCCTGTTCAGCTCCTTCAGGACCTGGACATACATCCCCTCTCCCAGCCCACAATTTCCATGGGGACAATGGAAAGGCACCCCATCAAAAAGACACAGCAGCACACCCAAACTGCACCAGCTCCTGCCTCGAGGTTAACCCCTCTGCACACAAGGGCCTGGGAGCTC
>NW_008608612.1:0-2967 GCF_000691845.1 Merops nubicus | reverse complement strand
GAGGGGCAGGTGTTTAAGTCAGTGACCTGATTTATATCGGTACTGTAAAACAAGCCTGATGGAAATACTTTTTTACTTTACTTCCTCCGCCCCAGTTTTTATCTGCTGTAGGTAGAGATGTCTTTTTTTGCTGCCCCAGCAATGAACACCAGACTACAGACAAAAGAACCCCAACCGAACAAAAACTACTTACCTGCAGCAGTGCTCTTTGAAGATGCCCCTAACTGATCAGGTCTCCTACCTGGAGAAGTGTGGCACCGGCACCAGCACCAGCACCCTCCTCCTGCCCCGCAGGAGCTGCTGGAGAACAGGGAGGAGGCTGAGGGACAGAACCGAGGAGGCAGAGCGCTGATCCACCACACATCCCGGTGACAGGTCACAGATAAGTACCACGTGTGCGGCTGCTGGTGTACGGTCATGGAGTCACAGGGCAGGGCTGTGTGACAGATGGCTGCGCACTTGGAACTGTTTCCCAAAGGCCAGTTTAAAAATTATGCCTAGCTGCCTTTTTGGAAGAGATACCGCTTCTTTCCACCCCTCTAATATTTACAATTCAATCACAGCTGTTCAAGTGGATTGACAGTTTGCCCTTAAGTGACAGTTTATTGTAAGTCCCTGCTTAAAGCGCTGTGCAAATGAGGTTTGCGGTCCTCTGCCACACGGGGCACACCACGTCACACGGTCTCGTCCAGCTGCAGCAGTCATTCCTCACATACGGAGGCGCAGGTTTCTCAGACCAGTATGCCATCGTAAAGGAAGTGCACTCAGTACAGCTCTCCATCCTTTACAACTATGTTGTCAGCAAAGCAGAGCCAGTCAACTGGCTGCAGACACAGCCAGGCATCAAAAGAAATGTTCTGTTTGTAATACCCTTTTTAGTGAATATTAGTCTGCATAGTACTTGCCTGAAGCAAGTTTAAAAGTATGTATTTGGATTCTGAATCCTTTATTACTTTTTATTATTTATGGATGCTGCTGTTTTGCTAGTAACCTTGGGGCTATAGTGAGAATCCTCAGCACAGGAACTGTGAAAGTAGGTCACACAAGCTGAAGTAGAGGTGACAAGTCAACAACTCACAGTGTAGTATCTTCCCTGACTTTTGGCCAGAATGTGGTTTTCTGTTCCCGTATCAGCTACTAAGATCCACAGGCATAAACTGGATGGTGAGAGCTGTAATTCAGTCAGAGAGAAACTGCAAACTTGAGTTATCAATAACTGAACAAGTTGTGTACAGTAGACGGGAAAGGTGAATGTGATAAGGAAGTACTGCCCCAGAGAAACAAAAATGACTACTATGAACTAGGCTGTCACTAATACTCAGGGTTACAATGGATTATTCTATTAAAAAAACCCAACATACTCCAGTTATACATCATTTGCGATACCTGATGTAGCTCAGCCAATTCTGCTTCTTTCTGACCATCTGTTTTCCTCAGGAAAAAAAAGAGTAGGCCAGTAGCTAGAAGTTCTTAGCATTTGGAACTACTGAGAAAAAAACGACTTTCTGAATGTGTAGCTCTCATTCAAAACCAAAGCACAGGCAAAGCCACATCTCTTCCAGCTCAGTTTGAAATTAAGCAAAGTGTGACTTTCAAATATTAACATTGTTGTTAATTCACAATTTATCAGGTGCGGCAAATATGCATACAACACAATTCTGCTGTGTGAAGCTTGGTCGTGCTGAAATTTGAATGCAAAGCATGTTTCTTTTTAGAAACGGCTCTGAAGAAGTAAGTGTGCTTCACATCTCCCCCAAAGTTAGCTTTCCATGCTTCCATGCCTTCACTGGTTTACCATCATGCTTCAAAGAAAATAAAACTTTTTAAAGGGTTATTTCTAAGGTATGTTCAGGAACTTGTAGATGAGAAATACTTTTCCACAGTGCACTTGAAATACTGTAAATGCTTAAATTAGGTGAAGTAATCCTTAAAGCTCTCAAGACTCATCTCTGTCATACACAGAACTATCAGCAGTTAAAAGCTGGCAGACAAGCAGCAAATGGCCATTATGGCAGTGCAAAACCTGCTGCTTTCTTTTGCTCTTTTGCAGCTCATTCCGCCATCACTGATTTTTATTAGACAACTGTGAGATTTAAGACACATAGAAAAGACATAAGCATTTAATAAGAAGATTAATCCTATCTTCCTTACTCAGTAGGACAGTTAAAACCAATTTTTCCTCACTGCAGTACAGGATTAAAGCTCTTAAAAACTTCTCAGGTATGGAGACCACAGACTTCTCCACTACACTGAACAAAAGTCTCAGTTGATGATTTTTCAGTATGTCTGGCCAGGACAAAGCTTATTTTGCAAGCCTTGTTCTGAATTGCTCAGTATATCCGGTTCCCAGTTCCAAACATTTTTGTGCAGGAAGACTTGGCATACTTATGTACATGTAACACATGCTGTCTCCACAAGATGACAGAGTACACACCTGGAATCTGACAGCTACTTTACAGAAAAAAGGACACACTACAAAAGATGCAAATCTATAATGTGAAGAAGAGTCCCTTGAAGACACTATTTCTTTACTGTACTGCATATATGAATGCTTTTTCCTTGGGACTTTCAGTTTTGAGTAAATATGCTTGCAAAGTCTTTTTTTTAGGAAGCCTGACCAGTATTTCGATTAAAAGTTTTGTATGAAAAATAAGCTCAATGTTAGATAATGTGTGTGTGAAAACCATCTCTAATCTTCACTTTTCTAGTTTATGGACTTCAGAGACTTTGAAATGCTAATATAGTTCTGATTAGCATATTGCCCTTGGATAAATTTTACTTCTCCACTGAGTAATAACAGAAAATACTCCCTGCAATGGTGTACTTTGAAGAAAAGAAACCTAAGTGTTATGTGAAGGGGAGACAGACAAAGGACCTCCCAAAATAGTATTTTTTGTTTTTTAAAGCAAAAAGAGACGCTAGTGATATTTTTCCAAAGGAAACAATCACAGAATCACTATGGTTGGA
>NW_008608611.1:0-9931 GCF_000691845.1 Merops nubicus | reverse complement strand
CCAACCCCTATGATTCTATGATTCTGGAGAACATTCACTACAATCCTTGTAATGTTCGTTCTTTCTTAAGCATTCATGATTGACTACTGTCAGAAATTATATGGATGCTCTGAAGGTGGTTGGTTGGTCTGACTAGTCTTGTGTTCTTATGAAATAGTCTTGTCCATCCCTTGAAGGAAACAGAAAACATATTATGTCTCCACTGGTAATGCAAACAGAATTTCCTGTTCCTTCCTAAGCTTCTTTTATAGCAACAAACCTACTGCACATAAACACTTTAGAATATGTACAAGGCAAAATAGTCAATTTGTATTACCTTTTAAGAAATTGTATTAGAAATTAAAACTGTGCTCTGAAAGCCTTCTCAATGAAGTCTGGTGAAAACGTCAAGGCACTGGCACCAACCTGGTAATATGCAGGAGTGATTTGAAACAATGCCAAATCTCATCAGATTTAGCCCTTTGTGTTTCAAAGCTATTGGACAATTCAATACAAGAAGACATTTGATAGCTCAGTTTTAATAAGAGCTTGAATCATGTTACTGTCATTCTGGAAACTGGGAGCAAAATTAACAAGTATGATATTGCTCCATGCTACAGCCATTTAAAGTAATATCTATTTCCTGCAAGAGCTGTAGCTAGTAGAGATCAGCCAAGATTCTCGCAGTCAGCGGAGCTTTGAAAATTCGGACTAACTCATGATCTGACCTGAGTTTTGGGTTAAAGTAACTTTGACTTCTAAATTAATAAACTATTATTTGTAACTGTTCTCTGATATTAAACAGAATATTTTCTATTTTCACAGCCAGTAAGAGAAAAGGACATGCCCTATTTTTTTTTTTTTTTTTTTTTTTTGTTATAGACAATAAACATTTCTTCAAACCCAGTTACAGAAGCATTTAAGTCTTTTTTCACAACAAGTTGTGGAATACATTTTTAGTGCAAGCAACAGTCCAACATTATAACACTATGTTAAAAAACAGTGTACGTAGAACCCAAATGTAAACCAAAACTGAAAACTAGTTTGTTTTTCTAGCAAACAGAGATGCTTAAAATCTATACACATCAGCACAGATTTAAGATTGGAGAATTAATATCAAATAATCATCCATGTGTGCTATCTTTTAGTTTATGTATCTTCTTAGTGACACTCTGCACTGCTGAATTAGCTAGAGATGTTGTACTGTAATTTTGTAGAGAAATAAATTCTGAATAAGAAGTCACTCTACCAGTGCAAGTAAAATTATTTTCCATTCCTTTAAATCCCTGAAAGTCCTTTCTCAACATTTTAAGTTCTGACCTGTAATTAATTTTTGGATTTTAAATTTTCTGATAAGTTCTATTGCTCATTTTCTTTGTGCAATTGATTTGCCATTCACACTGAGTCTTTTTTAAAGAACTGTGAAAAGTAGTTCTGTGTTTGTCTCATAACACAAGGGCAATTGAGCTCCAGTCTCATCCAAATAATTTGATCTGAGATCTAAACTGCTTTATTGAATATATGTTGAGTGGACATTGAAGTGCAGCATCAGCCTAGAAACAAAGTACTCAAAATTTCCATGCATTTTAAGCAGGCTGAAGGTTCTAGTCTTAATTCCTATTGATTGCAAAATGAAGTTGCACAAACTACATATATCACTATGGTATCACAGAATGACTTTAATATATTCTTCAGGTGAGCAGAATTTCTGACTGCTATGCCAAAAAAAAAAAAAAATGCAATGTTCTACACATGCAATTAACATGGAGTAGTTGTGGACAATATTACTGAGCAGTTTTCTGAATGGAGCACAAAATTGTAACAGATACCTTTTTATCAGAATTTATTTACAAAATAGATGTGAGGTTCTGCAGTTTGGGTAGCGAAAAGGAGGTATGCAATTGTCTGCAGCAGAAACCTCCCTTTTCCTGTTCTCCTTCAAAAAAAATACCACAAATACTCAGAACAAATTGGAAGTTTGTTGCAGGCCTGGATTCATAGCACCTGACCAAGGCAAATAGCTGAGACATTTTCAGCTGGGATCCTAGCCTCTCTGAGCTCTCCTGTCACTGGAGAAATAGTTACCATATCCTTTGACAAGGTTCGGTGTAAGACTTCTCCCATGATGCATGCCAGTCTAAAGTGAAATGGTTTGTTCTCAAATAAGAGATGCTATAAACAAGGTTACTAACCATTGAACTGGAAGTGAGGGAAAGCATATGAGGCTGCAAATAGCAGGATAACACCAGACTACAGCAAGCACTGTAGCCTGCTGACTTGAATGTCTCTAAGCTTCTGCTTTGCTGGCAGGAAATCAAACAGACACTACCAGGAGCATTGTGAGGGAGAGAAATGCTCATACAACAAGCTATGAGTTTTGGCTGGGAAACGGTGGTCACAGTTGTGTGTGTTCATGGATATGTGTGTGTGTATGTGACAATTTCCAATGCTGGCCACCTCCCAGTGGGCTGGCACCTGTTTTTTCAAATATGCCCTTCATTTCCACTGGGGGAAACTCAGAGGTTAACCTACGTCTGTTAAGGCACAACAAAGATCTTGCACAAAGAATTGAGAGTCTAAACTGGTCACGTAAATCCAGTAATCCACCGAAAGTGTACCAAAACCCACAGTCTGGCTCATCCCAGAAATCTAATACACTTGGACTCTGTGGAGACTTTTGAGATCTGAGGCAAGGAAAGTGTTAGCCTCATCTGGGAACATCAGTTGGGTAGACATCCTGTAGCTATGGTTGTCTCTGTCTGGAGCTGCACATGCAGTCCAGACCTATCTTTAGTTTCTCTTCTTAATCAGAAAGTACTTTAAGAGATTCAGTTACAGTTCAGTTGCAGTGGATACACTGGTAGAAAACCACAATATATTAAGGAAATAAAGAGGGCAATCCACAGCATATCACTGGGCTTCTCACCTCATTTCATAAATTTCACATGAGACCTGTCACTGTTTTATGCTGGTCAAAAAAATTCATTACAAGAATCACATCAAAAATTAGTAAAACACAAATCTTACGATGAGATGATGTATGATCATTTTTAGAACAACAAATTAGACTTTCATTCTGGAGTGTCATTGTAAATATTCTTTTTTTTTTTTTTCTTTTGGCGTTGAAATATTTATTAATTGTTTGTCAGTTACAAAATTGTTTCACTTGAGGCTTTTTAGAGATCTTTCTGAAAACAAGTTTAAGGCTTTCTGAAATTGCTTTAATTTTTCAGTTCAAAAAAGCAATTAATTTACTTATCTTTTCTTACACTGAAGAAAAAATCTAAACTAATAGCTCAAAATTATCTATTTAAGATAAACAAATATAATGAATACGTTTATAATTTTTCTTCTGTCTTCTCAGAATATTTTTTAATCCAGAATTAATTTTTTTTCTTTTTTGCTTTGATATAAACAATGTAAACAGTTATTAATGGCTTTTTTTTTTCTTTCAAAAATGAAAATTCTGTTCTTGCTCTGTCACAGACTTGAGATGTGTAATTCCAAATGGGCTGCAGAATGCCTGCAATATTAGTGGATGTAACAAAGATGGTCTTAGGTTATCAAAAAAGAAAATAATAGGAAAAGTAAAAATGAATGTTTTCCCCTCATTGACATTTTATAAGACATTACATGAAAACAATTTTTTTTAAAAAAGTAGAATATTTTAATCTATAATCTTTCTGCCTTAGGAAAAGTTTTTAATTAATTAAAAAGAAGTCCTTAATTTCATACATGATTTGCACAATAAGAACATTGAAGTAGTGGGCTAAATGACCAACATTCAAATTGTTTCATAGTAAAAACAGGTTCGTAGAAAAAAGGCTGCTATGGAAGCTGGAGATTTATGTGTCACATTCTTCTTTGCCCTTTCCATCTTATCTTCTGCCTTATGTACAGGCCCATTTAGAGCTCATTAAGGTTTTCCCTCTATCTAGAGAAAGGGATCTGTCTCACAGACGTCTCTCACTAATTTTACTCTTATGTCTAGTAGTCTTAAGGAATGGTGCCTTCCAAATAGGCTTTGAGGTGAAGGTATTCTCTATTTCCATTACTATAAAACTCAAGATTTTATAACAAATGGTAATTTATTAAAGTAATCATATTCCATTAGTAGATGAATATTTGTATTGCTTGCATTTAATTTTAAATTAGTACAGTATTAGAAATGGAGTGGAACAAATAGATTAATACAGAACATTGTCCATAAAGTAGTATTATGACCAATAATTAAGAACAGTGACAGAGAGTTAAGATAAAAGAGAGCTGCCAAAGTAGTTGACATTCTTTTTCCTCATGTATGTGGAGTTAGAATAGGTTCTTTAATACATTTGTATGTAAAGTTATCTTTGTCTTATATTTTCAGTGAAATGTGTTTAAAAACAAACAAAATAAAGAAATTAATTGAACAGCAAGATTTGCCAATGGAAAACTCTGGAAACAGAGATAGAACTCTGAGATGGAAAATCCCTGACAATACTGCATTTTATCCGTAATTCTGACATTAATATTACAGTACCGTTAATATGGAGTCATCTTTAAAAGAAACTTTGACATTTTTTGCAGAATAAGTTCTTGAATTCTGTTCAAAGTGCTGCTGGTTTGAGCTTGATTGAGGAGTATACTGAAACCTGAACACAGTATATATTTTCCATTGAGTTTATGCTGTATCTAGTCACCTTTGAACAATGCCTGATATTGTAATTCCAAGACCGTAAATAGAACAAAAATCCAAAGCATTTTTTTTTTTTATGTTTTTGATTTAATCAATTTAAGCTTTAGTAAGAATTGCATGGAATATTTCCCAAAATAGGTTTCTTGGGCAGATCAAAGTTGCCATTATCAAAGAAAATGAGTCTTGCCATAGTACATTTGACCACACATCTATTGGTTCTTGCCTTGGGCAATCATAGTTCAGAGAAAAATGAAACCCTTAAACTACATTTTGCCAGTAGGGAAAAGGTGAAAGAACAGAAAACAATTTAGAAATGTAGGGCAAAATTTTTACTGTCCCAGGCTTATACTTGAAAACTAATGAACATTAAATCACCTCAGTTCACAAAGCTACATATTTTACATCATTAAAATAAACAAAAATATTTCAAAAAATCTTATCTGTTAAACTAGCATCCATAGAATATATAGTGTCTGTGACTTGTTGACATATCAATTTCATGGGTTAAATACCTGCATTTGAAAGTTAGATTTGATTCCTGTCTGAACTACACAACTCTTTGTGTATCAGCTTGTTTTCATCTCCAATGCAAGTTCTGCCTTTCTAGAGAATTGAACCCTACTTTCCTATAAAGTATATACATTACATTCATTGCAGTCAAAATTATGCATACCTTGAGTGCAGCAGTGTTGAGAAAAAGTAGTAAGGGAAAATTCATCACCTTTCTGTCCAAATGATGAAACTGAATTGAAGGTTTTTCCACACAGAAACAGATAAGAGTACCTGGGTAAGAAAAATAAATTAGTTTTTCAAGTGCAAAATAGCATTAAATAAACAAAATAAGCCAAGCAAAATTAGAAACTGCATACAAAACGCTAAAATCTGAAAGTCAGATGTTCCATCTTTTGTCATTCTTGTACTAGAATCACTTTGTTATAAATAAATAAGTGGACTGATTTTTTCTTCCTCACAACAAAGTAGACTGTTTTTTTGTTCCTCTCTACAAAGCTGTTTATATCCAAGATCAAATTTTCTATCTGCTAAAATGGATAAAGAGAAGGTTCATTATCACATCAGCTCTAACACAATAAACTTTTCTACAAACTAATGCTAGTACAATTTGAAGCTCTTCTCACTGATGTAACAGTCTGCCAGGATTTGATTAGCAACAGCAAGGGCTGGGTTCAATTTCAGGGGGTCACATCAAATTGAGCCCCCATCTGAAAACCTGAGAAAATTAAATTAAACTGTCTGGGTGCTCAGTGAGCTGTATTTCTCCACTCTCAAATGATGAATCTATTGGTTTAATGGAACAGTAAGATGTTGAAAGGATTGGAAAAAAAGAGGAAGAGGGACATACAAACCGCACAGCAGACAACATTTGGCTGTCGCTTTGCTAAACAAGAGTGAGTACACTCTTTTGTTGATGTGTAATGGTTTGAAACCTGCTGCCTCTGGTGGGTGGAGATCTGAAACCTAATACCAGCTACAAAGCTAATTGAAAGAGGCGTATGCCTGTTCTATTCCCACTTCTCGCTTCCTGTCCTCGGGACTTCCTGCCAAGGTCTGTAAAAGGTGCGAGAAAGACACGCCTCTTCCTCTTGCTCTCTTGCTCCCTTGCCTTTCACCCCAGACACACGCTGCTGCTGCTGCTTGTGGTTTCCCTGTGCTACCCGTGGCTGTGGCCATATTTGAGCCCTGGGCCTGATCTACAGACTGATTCCCTGCCTCCATCCACATCCAAGGATTGTGCATCCAGCTTCAATCCATCTCAATCCAGTGAGATCCAGCACTGGGGAGCCTCAGCACAACACTTGGGTTTTGTATATTTGGAAGTTTAATCTTCCTTGCCTTGTTGTTCCTATAACCCCCCTTACCCTGTTAAACCCCTACCCTTCTTCCTTTCTGTTCCCTGTTAAATATAATATTTCATTTTGTTAATTTTCAATTTGGTGCAAGGTTTTCATTACCCCTGCCTTCCTTATTTACCTCTCTACCTGGAAAACTGAGGGTAAGGGAGGTGGGACACAATTCTGCCTTCTAACCGGGACATAATGAGAGAGCTATTGTGGTAGCTTATGTCCTTGCAACCTTCTCCCATAACATCCAGATGTTTACTTTGCAAAATTTTGTGTCTGTATCACCTATTCTGGCAGGTAGCCAGAGCTCAGCTGGCATACAGCTTTCTCAGTCCTTTGAGCTGTTACAATAACCACTCCTGTGGTCCAGGGAGCTGCTTTTCTTCTATAGTTCTTTCTACTCTTTACCAGAAGGACACATAGTACACCGAATGGGATGCCTTCATAAGTCACCTGAGACTAATGGTTTGGCAACTAGAACACTTTTCAGCTTTTTCAGACTCAGGTCTCCCATGTTCAGGGTATTTGTTGATGCTAATCAGTCATCAGCTGTACAAAAGAGCAGCCACACCCTACTTTTCAAGGTTTAAAGGAAGTGAGGAAGGAACTCTGCTGTGGAGCTGGCCCTGGGAAAACCACCTGCCTGATCATAGTGTCTCCACTGCCAGGTAAGTGTCTGGCCATGGAAGAAACAGAAAAAGGGAGGAAGGAAGGTGGTTTGGAAGAGGTGTTAACAGAGAACACCTGTTGCAGGTCTGGAGACAGTCCTAACCCTAAACTGTGACAGGAAGGTTTTGGACTATGACCACAAAGACAGCAAAGGAAGGTTTGCCTGTGCCCTGAGTGTCCCACAACGGGGGACACTTTCAGAAATTTGCACTAGCCAGCTTTCAGGAGCACACAGTGAGCTCCTCACTGTGCTGGTTCTTATGATCCCCACTGTAAGGCACCAAAATTTTTTCATAGAATCATAGAAACATTTAGGTTGGAAGGGACCTTCAAGATCATCAAGTCCAACCACCGAGCCACCAGGGCTCCAAAGTCCTCTGCCAAAACAGATCAGAATCTGTCAGGGTTGGAAGGGACCACAAGGATCACCCAGTTCCAACCCCTCTGCCAAGAGCAGGGACACCGACCAATAAATCAGGCTGCCCAGAGCCTCATCCAGCCTGGCCTTAAAGATCCCCAGGGATGGGGCCTCAACCACCACCCTGGGCAACCCATTCCAGGGTCTCACCACTCTCATGGTGAAGAACTGCTTCCTCACATCCAGCCTGAATCTGCCCACTTCCAGCGTTGCCCCATTCCCTCTAGTTCTGTTGTTACTTGAGATCCTAAAATGTCCCTCCCCAGGTTTCTTGTAGGCCCCCCTAAGATATTGGAAGGCCACAATAAGGTCCCCTCGGAGCCTTCGCTTCTCCAGACTGAACAGCCCCAACTCTCTCAGTCATCACCCAAGTAACAAAAGCATCTAGTGCAGAGTCTGAATGCCATCTTGAGTGCCATAAACCTAGAGGTCTACATTGCAAAGACTAGCATAAAGCTCTTTTATAGAATGAACCTTAGGTTCATATTGTTTAGGGATCCCTACTAAACCAGAATCCTTAAAAGAGCTTCTAATCTGATCAGCCAGTAGTGTATTGGACTCTTCCATCTGAAGGCATTGAACTCCATAGGAAATTACGAGCCCAGGGAGCTATTTATCTCCCTTATCAATGAAGATATGAAATATTAATGAACATTGTATGTCAAATAGCCATATGAAATCAGTAGGTCATTTTGAAAAAAAGAGCCCCCAGCCCATACCTATAAAGAAAAGAAAAGCAACGCACCCTGAGTGATTCGGGTAACTAATCAAATATATCCCATGTGCTATTGTAAGACCTATGGCGAGATTGCTATTTAATAAGGCCACACATTGAAAGGCAATATCAGCTTTATCCTAGTTGACAGCGGTATTTATCAAAGTCAATGTCTGCAGAGTCAGAAACTACTTTTATTCTGCAAAAGCAATTATTCATTTATTCATTTGGGTCCTGACTATATTTTATCACTAACACATCTGGCTGCATGGAATGTGATAGATCTAAAGCATTCTAGAGTCGTGGCAAAGAATTCCCCACTATTAATGCTTCTTTAAAGCTTTGCCTAATCTTACCATGCCTTCAAAATGTTAATGATTAAATATGGCGTTATTAGAAATACAGCAAAAACCCTCCAACCAGTGACTCATTCAGAAAAATAATGGTCTCTCTGTTAAAGCTGTTTGATACGGATTCCCTCTCTGACATCTACATAAGTGAAGCTTTTTTTTCATGTGTGTAAGGCCTACCACTACTAATGGAAATTTTAATTTATGCTAAATAAAGCAAATAAATATTCTTACTTTCTTAATTCTACATGTCTCTGTCAATCAGGTTAGAAGAAGTTTGTGGTGGGGTTTTGTTTTGTGTTTGCTTTTTCTTTTTCCCCCCTAACTAGCCCCTCAAGGAGTGAGACATCTAGCTACAAATGTCTGATGTATAACTTTTTTCATCTAAACTAAACCTCCTTGACTTCTTTTATGGTCACTTAAGAGACACAATGGAGAAAAACATTTCTATTTGGTGTGGTTCTTTTCATCCTAATAGTATGATAGATAAATTGATTCAGAAAATGTGATGTTATCCATGAGGAACATGTACAAAATTCTTTATTTAGGTATTACTAAACAGAAAAGAGGGTAAGGAGTCACTGTACAGATGCATATTTATAGGAAAGGTATAGTAATTAAAATAGATTGCTAAAAAAAAGTAATGTTTCATTACCCAGTTCAAACTCAAATTCTGAAAAAAAATGCAAGAAAAAATTGCTTTCTATTTGAAGCCGAGGATAAGAAGGGGCTTTTCTGACTTCTCTGTGTTAATATTAAAGAATTATCAAATCAGACTAGCACTTATAGGTAGTGCAATAGAACACGAAGAATCACCTATAGGTTTCACAGACTGGTCCTTAAAGTGTTGTGCATGCTCCAGTGAAGAGGAAACCTTTGAAAAAGTTAAATGGAAAACCAAAAATACCAAGAAATCTCTGCTGAGCATACAAGAATGCTAAGATGTCACTTTGTAAATAGTAGACATTTTCTAGCTGGATTATCTGAATATCCAGAATTAGCAGATATCCAGAAGTCTTATCCATGACCCTAAAAACACACCTGTCTAAATATCAAATTCGAATGTGCTATCATCAGAACAATTTTCTAGTGTGCTTTTACATGACTAAGTAAATTATACCTCCCTAGGCTATAATTAAGACTACTATGAATAGTTTGGGCAAAATGAAAAAAAAACCAACACTTTTCAAAATTTGAAGATATGTCCAAATTTCATCCTAAACAGATGATTTTCAGCAAACTCATAAAAATCATAGAATCCTTTAG
>NW_008608610.1:0-2599 GCF_000691845.1 Merops nubicus | reverse complement strand
TAAAAGTGGTTTAAACCACCACACTTTTATACATCTTGCGAGCTGGTGTCCTAAAATAAGGGACAAAACCATCACAAGCAGAACTGATCCCCTGTGAATTCATGCATATATAATCCATTGGCTGTTGAAGGTTATGTTTTTCTGTTTGAACCCTATCACAGAAACTCAAAACTCTGCTTCTCTAATCACATTAAAACCATCACAAGCAGAACTGATCCCCTGTGAATTCATAAAAGCCAACTTGCTGCCCAATCAGTCACTTAAGCAATAGGGTGCTTGAGGAAAGAGTCTCCACTCTTATGTGTAACTCCAGTCTTTTTCAGACTGAGACATTCATCTTTTGAAAGATCTTCCAACAGCACTAGAGCATCTGTGAACAGAATACAATCACATGCAGGACCTGGGGACATTACTCTTATTAAAAAGAACAGACTTAGGACAGGTTAAAGAGCCCTTTTTTTCTACTATAAAGTTTTTCAAGTGGACACTAAGCAGATAATAAGTGAATAAGTAGGGGAACACGTGTGCAACCAAGTCATATCCTCCAGATAGTGTTCAATGGTGACTTTATCTTAATTCAATACAGTTCCTTTTCCAAACTAGTCAAAGTGTATGTGGGTAGCTGCAGTGACTGCAAAATACTGCTGCAAAAACATTGCAAACATCTTTGTACAAATTTAATTCTTCCTGTGTTGATACCTCAATTTAGTCAGCAAATATAGGCATGATAACTGTTTTCCGTTCTCAGATGCTTGAGTTTTGGATATATAACTTGTAATTTGAAGACACACTTCATATGTTTCTTGCTTTTGTTTAACGTTTTGCAGACCTACAGAGTTTTAAAAAGTGAACCATATTTGTTAGTGGATCACACCAGAATTTTACCTCTACTGCTGGAGTTATTTACATTGTGTGACCAATACAATAGCTCTGCCATATCATGAGTTATTAAGTCATTAAGTATCAGTGTCATGTGTCACTATGTACAAGCAAGAGATGGATAAAAGTGATAACATTTTTTTTTCTGCAGAAGCTGAATAGAATCTTGCTAGTTCATATTGTTTTAATTATTTAAATAATTCAAACACATACAACTTACTATTTTTTTATTAACATCATTATAGAATTATTTACATGCTAATTTTTCCTAATCTTCATCAGAAAAATGTCCCCTCAATGGCTGTTGAAATGTGTGCCATTTTATATATGAAACTACCTTATTCTTGCTATATTTATTTGAACTGGCTTGAATTCAAAACTACCTTAGTCTTATTTGTTAAGATACTGGTGTGCAAAGATCAAAATCATCACTTTCTTTTTAGCATCTGAGTCCTCAAAATTGTCAGCATTTTAAAATTGCCACAGAGCAGCTGTATCCATTATCAGATTATCTGATAGATGGAAACTGAATTTTAAACAACTTCCATTATTTGGTGAATAACAAGATGATTTTTCAATTTAGTTCTGGTGTGACTTCCATTTTAAAGATAAAACTGGAACAACATCAGCATATTAGCGTGGCCTTGGGGTGCATGAACTAGTTTCTTTTTTAATGAAATTAAACTCAAAGATGTGTTTGTATCGTTTAGCTGATGCACTCCGGTTGCAAATGGACATTGAGTCCATGGGACACAACTAGGATTCATCTGCATTGCCCTGCTCTGGCAGAGGGGTTGGACTCGATCTCCAGAGTTCTCTTCCAACCTTTAACATTTTGTGTCATCTGAAGCTGAGGTGAAAAAAAAAAAGTGTGAAATAGGTACTCCAAGTTAGAACCTTGCCACCAACCAAATTGTTTACTAAAGCAGATGTAGACACATAACCCCATAACATAGACCTTTTTCTTTGCCTTTATAGACAATAGTTAAATTGAATTATTCCCACTGTCAGTCACTTAATGTGAGAACCTGAGAGCCAACAGTTAAACTGATTGTAGCACAGAGATGTTCAGAAGCCATAAGCTGAAATTAATATTCCCCCTTGAAAAGAGCATCACTTTACTTCTCCATTGGGAGGAGAGTTCCCTAAGCAATTACCATGGATGTATTTGACAGTTTTTAGTGGCTGAACCATACTGACTAGATTTTTCATATGCACTGTGGTTTTCCACCGAATCCAGGCACAAGTAAGTTGCTTCCTTTTACAGAAAGTTCAGTTCAGTTAACTAGTTGGAAAAGATACAGCCTTCTCTTACTGTTGTTAGTAGTTCCTAGTTTTAGACTTGATAAGGTAGAAACTAAGGCTGAAGGGAAAAAAAAAAAAAAGCCAATAGTTAAATTTTGGTAGTGTACTTTGTCTTCAGGTTAGAGAGAACAAGAACTATTTTGAGATGGGATCACTGCTAAATACTTTGGCCAAGATTTTCCTGAAGCAATTCTAACATTGTATTCATATTATAGAACATCATATTTTAGAAAAATTTATATACAGGCTTCACACCAGCATGGGTATATACTTAAATTTAGAAACAATGACAGAAAATGTAATCATTTATTATCATTTTCTGCTTGAAAATGGTTATTATCTGGTTCTTCAGTATCAGCCACAGAGATTCTGTTATTAGTTGTATGAAGGACAAGTTTCTTTAAAAAACAGATGA
>NW_008608609.1:0-1753 GCF_000691845.1 Merops nubicus | reverse complement strand
AAGAATGATGCTGAGAACAGGCCAAGGGGGGCAGCTCCTTCCTACCAGCTCAGAGCCTCACACTTTTCAGTTCTTCTCCTTTACCCTGTGTGGAACTGTAGATAATAATCTGTATGTAGTGACCAATTACCAGTTAGGAAGGTGGTGGCCATTGTCTTCTGTTCATCTCCCCTTGGTGTTGCCCTTGATGAACAGTGATGCAGCATGGAAGCAAAACTAAACTTAAAAAGCCACCAGAATAAAGAGACTTAAGCACTTAGACCTCCTGTTTTGGTGACAGTTGTGGATGTTTCAGGGAACTTCTAACTATGAGATAAATTTTAAAGGTTCAGAATTTCAGGATTTCAAGGCCAGGTTGAATGGGATTTTGAGCAACCTGATGTAGGGAGGTGTCCCTGCCTATGGCAGAGGGGTTGGAACTAGATCATCTTTAAGGCCCTTTCCAAACCAAACCATTCTGTGAAACCATCTCAGAAATCATCATGAAATTTCTTGCTGTCAGTTGCTTTTGCTATCAAAGTTGAGTGCAGCTGATTTTCTTCCTATACAAAAGGACAATCTTTTATACTAACATACAGCAGGAGCTGAAGACCATTGACCATGGGACAGGAAACACAAGGTGATTACATCCTATATCTTATGCATTCCTCAGCAGTGCTGTGTTAACACTCAGACTCAATCTTAAAGATCTTTTCCAGCCAAAACAATTCTCTCCTTCTATAGTTTTATCAGCTGGAAGCTTGCTGGAACTTTGAGCAGTCAGCATTTATAAAGTCAGAAGTGACCCAAGATTTGTAGATGCTCTAGTTCATGGTTCTTGGAATGACTCTGCATCCACCACCCACTGGTGGGGCTGTTGGCTGTGTGTGTTTGCTTCACCCACAGGAGTGTACGTGGGCTTGTCTGTGCTGAGAACTCTTATCAGTGCTAGGGTTCAGAGTTACTGAAAGCTGAAATACAAAATAATAGCCTGGAGCTACTACCAGAGGCATCAGTTCCTTTAAATTACCTTTCCAAAAGTCTCTGCTCCTGTAAGCAGTGTTCTCAAGCCTATTTTCTACTGTTTTCTCCTGATAGCTGTGGCTTTTTGAGCTATCTTGTCATCCAGTGACAAGATGTAGATTCTGGAGGGGGTTGTCACAAAGACATGACTCAAATCATCATTGGTTGGTTTCCATGTTTGCTCTTTGTAGTCTTCTTCTGCAATGACTCCTCTAGAGAAGGTCCTTTACAACTGGACCCTAACTGGTCATCTTCTGGAGCCACCTTCTCTGGAATCAGCAAGGCTGGAGCCAGGGGAGGTGGGTCCCTTGTATCTTAACTTAGATATTGTTAATTACACCCTTGCTGTTCAGATAGCCCATGTCATGTTGAGGGAAATGTTCTCTCTTGGACCAGCAGCTCTTCTTTGTCTCTGTACAACTGAAATAATCCACCTCAGGAGGGCTAATGAGGATTTCTGTGAAACATCCCATTGCTATGTGGACAGCAGCATGCAGGGTTCCTTTAAGATCTTTGGGGAAGAATTCCAGGGAGACAGTTTCTGTGTAGACTGGAGGTATCTTCAACATGGAACTGAAAACTGTGGGACCTGGGGTGGGTGAAGAGTGAAGGCTGTGTGGCCAGGCAGTGTGCAGAGAAACAACAGTGGGGTGCTGCTGAGACCCTGGCCTGTGGCCTGAGGCTCTTCACCCTCAGCCTGAAGAACAAACCCCTTCATGTGTGACACAGTGTCCTGGTTCTGTGTAAAAAG
>NW_008608608.1:0-6445 GCF_000691845.1 Merops nubicus | reverse complement strand
AAGGCTTCTATGATTCTATGATTCTACGTTTTAACTATTTTAATTGTAACATAACTTTATTTCTCAATCATGCTTCTTTGTATTTATGCCATGATCTCTTTATAGTTACTGTTAGTTTTAGTTCTGGTCTCCCCATATGCCAAAGTCTCATTTGCTATGTCTGAATGCGTGGGACGCAATCATAGTCAAATGTATTGGAGTTTGTGTTACATTAAATAGGCCAGGTGACAACGATTTGGATCACAGAACTCAGCAACAAGACTGTGGAAAGAATCATGCAATTTTTGATTTTGTCAGGAGAGAAAATATGTTTGTATTTTAAGTGTCTCTGTAGCTCTCTTGTCCACACCACCTCTTTTGTTATTTGCTGTGCAGCCCCATGTCCAATAAATAAAGCTGCACATGTGCTTAAATTCAATCCTGATCAGTTATCCCACTGAATTTAGGTGCACCATTTGTGTGATCTCTTGAAGACTGTGACTTTCTGTCACAGTGGAAGGCCAAGGTCCCAATCAAGACAGGGCTGGAAAGTAGAGAAACAGTCGTTTTCATGACTTTACTGATCATTGACCTGGGGGACAAAAAAAAATAAAAATAAAAGAAGCCTACAACCTTAGAGAGCAAGGGAATTCCTAGAGGCTTTCATGATTGCAGTGAGAATGAAAACCAGAGGGATGTAATCAGATAGATAATTTCTTAAAACCAAGTGTAAACAACAGCCTTGTAGTGCATATTGGTGCTGTCTTTCACAACACTGTGCTCTACCTGATTGTCCTTATACTGGTGTTTTATCCGTCCTTACCAAACTATGTCTGATGATCCTTAACAGCAGTATTGATCCTGCTATAGACAAAGCCAAAATGTTGCAGCCTCTGAGAAGAGCAAATTAATGTAAATTTGTATGCCTGAACAGAGACTTCTTTTCTCCAGTTATAAATGTTAGGACAAATTTAGCACTCTATTTCCACTGTCATAACATTAAAAAGAAGCAGTGTGTAATATAGATTCTAAGCTTGTTAGCCTGTTCTTTTTCAGCAT
The DNA here is from genome assembly GCF_000691845.1 of Merops nubicus. Taxonomy (NCBI): domain Eukaryota; kingdom Metazoa; phylum Chordata; class Aves; order Coraciiformes; family Meropidae; genus Merops; species Merops nubicus. The sequence continues at coordinate 5,407 of NW_008608608.1, read as the reverse complement.
AACTAAAATCAGTTTGATTACTATCAGAAAAAAAAAATATTTTAAGTTGTTTTCAGTAGTAGAAAGTAATTTTAGATTTAGAATCTTGAGAGTCAGACTCTATGATCCTTATGGATCCCTTCCAACTCAAGATATTCTGTGATTCTATGATCTTAATTTTCTAATTATCTCCATTTCAATGGAGATCAATTCATTCATTTTTTAAAATCAAAGTATTAGCAGCCATGGTTATTTTTGTATTTCCATTAGTAAAAAGGAATGATGGGCACAGTGTTGAGCTCTTACAAAATTATGGCCTCTGAATTGACTATTAGCATTTAGTTGTTCTAGGTAATTCTCTGAAAATGTCAATTCAGCATTCTGCAGCAATCAAATAAGAAAATAAAATGTGGAATATTAAGACATGAACAGAAAGTGTAAAATATGTTTATGAATCCTTGGCAAAGTCGTATGTTGATTGTAGAGTGGTTCTGGTCCTATACTTTTCCTTTAAAGCAAACAGGTGAACAGAAAATTATGCCAAACACAGTAAGGGTGATTGGAGAGTTAAGAAGCCTGACTGTGAGATTAAATAAGTTAAGCCGTTTTGGAAATTATGCAGGGGACAGGATATTATTATAAAGGTTGATAAAGTAAATGCATGGAGAACATAACAAAGGAATGGTTTATGCACCACTTCTCATTATAGAATAAGGAGGAAAACCATGTGCAGTTTTGAAATAGCACATAAACAAGTGAAAGTAACTACACAACACAAAATTTACCTGTGGAATTCTGCCACCAGACATTGCCTAAAGAGATGCCTAACATACAATTATGGTCAAAAAGTGGTTAAAGAATGTAATGAGGGAAAAATCAAAATACTGTTGTAAGCAAATATGTAGATATTTTAAAGAAGTACTTTTGGTTGGGAAGTACTCAGACTGCAGTTTGGTAGAATCTGGGAGAGTGTACTGAAAAAAATGTCACTATCTTCTTACCTGGATTGAACACTCCTCTTCAAGGCATTGATTGCTAGTCACTCTTGATGACAGGACACAGGGCAGGGAGGACCCATGCTTTGGTCTGAAAGAGACTTCTTTCTCTCCCTACTAATGAAACTGAGACAGGACAGAAACTACAGCATTGTAAGTTTTCAGAAATAACACAGCTACATAACTCATTCCATTGCATTTTTTACCTGGTAGAAAGCTGTAAGCATTTTTAAGACATAGTACTGCTAATAAACATTACTACTTCTTTACAACAAGTCTGTCAACAGGTAGAGATTTTCTTCTCTTCTATCATTCCTAAAGCTTTAATAGTAGTCTCTCTTCCACCGTTTTCATCGCATATACTGTTATATCTCATCTTTCTAGCAGATCTATCCCATAGTTTCAATGACACTATATGAATGCTTGCCTAAGAGGGTTTTTGTTTCCATGACAAGTTAAATGCCCCAAGTCAACACGATTCTTGATCATTCACTCATCCTTAAAAGGTAACTAGTACTAAAGTTACCTAGTAATAAGGTTAAGTGGCACTGCCTAAACTTTTAAACTGAACTGTTCTAACTTGTTTAAATCCTGGATGTTTTGCCATGCAGATAAATCAGGTTTTACCTGGATCACCACCCATTTGCTATTGGAATATTTTGCTTACAGCATTGGGATACATTCTGTTAAAAGGAACCAAAGACTGAAATTAATCTCTGGATTTGCTGTATGCAAAAGTCACTTTGTGTTTATTATTCTTCTTGGCAACAAGCAATCACGTAACAATACATTCACTGTCATTATTTAAGTGTTCGTATAGATGATGGGAGCAGCCAGAAAAGTGACCCATAATAAAAAACTCACACTTTATGCAATTTTATTTTAATCAGTTTAATTATAATATGTAGAAGAAATTCACTTGCACTGATGATACCATTATGGTCTTTTTATCCCAGGTTTTAAAAGGCTTTTAAACCACAAAATATGTGGTTCCTGAGAATCTATTGCTGCCTGTGTTCTAAATGCATGCAGTCAGTGTAATGATCTGCTTTACTTAAAAGAGAAGAAAAGAATATATCTTCTGAGGTTATAAAATTACATTTTCTTCTTAATTATATGTGAAGCTACAGAAGACACACTGTTCTTCAGTTTGTAACATAACATCTTCCCTGACACTGCAAAGCAATACTAGGACATAGATTAAAGAAAAAAGAGGCCATATATCTTCTAAAGCCCACATTAAGTATCACAAATTGTTTCAATTACGTCTCAAGAATTCTGGCAAAGTTTCATTTTCTTCCATCTGAAGCCTGCTCATATAAGAGGGTATTGTTTCAGGGAAAGGACAAAAAACAAGGAAAGCGAAATGATTTACCACGATGGTAGAGTTTTCAAAGAACACTGCTGAAAATGGTCTTGCAGGTGAAAAAGCCCACTAGAAAAAAGTTGAGGGAAATGGAAACATTTCCATATAAAGACCTATATCACCCAGTAAATAGATTAAGTATAGTCTCATACATGTTTCCAACTTGACATTGCTTTCTGTAAATGTTTATTATTTCATACACTAAAAGAATAATATTACTTATTTTGCTCAGATTATGTTTCACATGTCTGTTCCCATGGTACTTTGTCTCTAGACTTGATAGATCTTTGCAGAAAGTCTGTCTGGCAAACAGCTAAATGGAAGATGGGAGACAGCTTAAGGTACTCCCAGTACACTAAGGTTCTGACGTTTAACCTCACAAATAGATTGGAGGCTAAAATACAACTGAAATGTACTGAACTTTTTGAGCAACAACCTACAGAGATTCTTATGGCATTTTCAGCATTATGGTATCATGTAGTATCTTATCACAGTGTACATTAAATGATATAACAAACACTTAATGTTTGTAGTTCACTACCTTTTTACCTCTTTCTCCAAAAGGAAAATGCTATGTCTTATAATGTCTTGTATGTCTTGTATGTCTCGCAAAGTCTGACTTTATTATTACTTAAAATCTTGTACTACTAAAGTTTAAATGTTAAGAGGTAGAAGTCTTGCTTTTATCTCCTCTTCTCCTCCATCTGTTCCCACCCTTGGCTGAGCTTTATGGGACATGGAGGTCTGTACTTGTACAAAAGTAAAAGTGAAGGTTAAGGAGCAGGGATTTACATTGGAGTTAATGTTTTTAAGTGTCCAAATATCGCTCTGCTACAGCTCATAGTCTGTCACTGAATCATTGCAGCTCTGGCTTACTAGGCTCCTGGTGTTATCCTGGAGAGGAAAGGGAGAGAGAAGTGACACTAGCTCGCACAGGCACAGAAGGGGTTTCTACATCTCCAGTGGTGGGCACATGGCATGACGCCCTTCACAAGATGTAACTGCTGTCCAGATTCAGAGGTGATGTGTGAGCCTACCAACAGAGCACCTGTGAGAAGTTAAAAGCAAATGTCTTTGCAGATGTATTCTGATTTCTGAACCTTCCTTTTGCTGCGCTGGCAGAGCAAAAAGCAGAGTGTGCCCTTTTCTGACTTTGTTGTGCCTTATTGTAAGAGTTGTCACTTCTCTTAGTTATTGATCCAGGCCACTTGGATGTACTAAATCCTGACACAAATAGTATCACTCTAAACAAATCACAGGAGAAAAGCAAAATATTTCTGTTAAAGCATTAGTTTTAAAAAAACTTGTATTATAGAGGAAATTTTCTCCAGATTCACAAGTGTTGATTAAATTACCATGGTTTTCTCTTTTCCTTGCTTTCTATTCTTCATAACACACCCTATATGATTGAAAACAAAAGTTAGAGACCTGAAAGGTGTTTTCAGCAAAGTTCAAAGAGGCAGGTGTTATTTTTTTCTAACCAGGAAGTACAAACTGTGTAGAAACCCCTTGATAGGGAACTTGATGTCTCCTGTGTGGGAAATCCCAAAATATGTGAAGATGCTGAGGTAGTTCCTAAGTCTCCAGCAAACAGTGGGAGGAGCTGAAGCACACAGTTTTCTCCCATATTGTGTCCAAATGTCACATAGACTGTTAGTAAATTCTAAACTCCTGTAATCTGCTTTTGGAGCTGGCTAGAGAGCTAAAAGAGACCCCTAGCTTAGGACTTCACGCTACATCCAGTAATAAGAACTTTGACACAGGAAAGTGGAGAAGCCTTCTCAGGTTGTCCATTCTGGATTTTATGACCATGGGCAACAACACCATCTAATCTCTTTCAGAAATGAAAATAGTTTATTTGAAAGTTTCTAAGCATTCTTGCCCTTGCTGCTGTGACTGGAAAGTCCAAACTACATTCAGCACGCAAATAAGTAGTTAAAACAGCCACAAGTTAAAAATTAGCTGCCAAATAAACCAGAAAATCCTTAGCAAAAACATCTGGGAAAATTACTTAATTTTCTCTGCTGAAAAGCATGTTCTTTTACCTTTTCCTGAATTAAGTTTTGCACTTCCATGCCCATTACTACAGCCTTCCTCCGTAGCTATTCCAGCTCAATTTGGTTTTATGGGCATGAGTGACTACATCAAGAAACAAAATGGAAACCAGTGCTCTCCATTGCTTTGTATAAATTCACTAACATCCTTCTCCCTATAGTGGAAGTATCTCATCTGATATATTTGTTTCATATCACAAATCATGATACTGCTGTGTCACAGTCACCTGGTGAGCCATCACTATTCTCCCCACTGATGGTGTGTCCCATTTTCACAGTTGTCTTTGAGACCTCCACAGTTCCGGTGTACTGTTTAAAATGTCTGTTAATTCCAAATAATGGAAGCTAGATTTTATTAAAGTGCCAGATTCAAATACAAACTACTGTCTGTAGTTAAAAGCTTGTTGGAGTCACCTATGTTAATTTTTAATTTGTGTTCTGCTGTTGGATAATAAATATATACATATATATATGGTGTTAAAATCCATGCTTTTTACCATACATGAATGTCATTAACATGCATTTGCTTTAGCCCCAAGGAGTCATTAAAACTTCTTGGGTGAATTTACATTTATGATTTTTATTAATGAAATGTGTCTAATTTATCCACTGTACCATGAGAGCTCTGGAGGAGCCAGAAAACTGTAAATATGCATGTAACAATATGAAAAAAAAAAAAAAAAGCTTCATTTAAAAGTATGATTCTGTAACATCCATACTGTTAGCATAGCATCCTCCTCTGTGAGTAAAGGAATTTTAAAAAAAAGTCAAAAATTGAATTGCATAAGGCATGGATGAAGAGGAAAATGTGAAAAAGGAACATTTTTTTTTTTTGTGAAAATGTGAATGTGAAAAAAGAACAGGAAAAACTTTATTACTTAAGTGTGTCTACTACATCGTCTAATGTAAAAGGTGAATATGGTAAGTTTACTCAGAAATCTAGGGGAGAGGTGGAAAAGAAAGGACCACGTAACAGTTAATCATAGAACATAGAATCATTTAGGTTGGAAGGG
>NW_008608607.1:0-729 GCF_000691845.1 Merops nubicus | reverse complement strand
CTCTGTCCTGGCGGGCTGTGCCTCTCCCAAAGCCGCCTCGCCGCGCAGGATGGAGGAAGCACTGAAGGGCAAACTGGTCTCTTTGCTCCCCCTTTATTCCACGGCTGGGCGGCTTTGCTTTAGATATCCCCGCTCCGGGCATGAAGGTACTGGAAAGAAAGAAAGTTCTTACCTGCTATATTCTAAGCCTAATACATCCGATCCGCGTTTTAAGTACCTAATTTTTAATTTAAAAAAATAAAAATAAAAATGTTTGTGAGGAATTTTGCTTCCTCATATTCAGTCCCATTGAATTTTCAGATGCCCTTTTAAGAATTTTCCTCTATTTATTGACTTAGCAATCCCAGCAGATGGAGAAGAAGAAAAAAAAAAAAAACACAACCCCAAAAAAAAAACCCACCAGCCAAGCCAGATATATGCGAGATAGGCTCGGATATTGGACCAGAGGAGAGATCAGTCCCAGGAGGATGTTGGTAAAGGAAAGGAGGCGGCTCTCGGTTGCTCTGCCAGTGTAATGATGGTGCTCACACATGTAGGACTCCTCGGGTGCGGGGTATCCTTTGGTCTCTGGGCTAAACTGGCTACAAGGCATTCAAGTAAGTTTGCGTGCGGATGCTGAGCGAACCCCCTTTTTTTCAGGGGGGAAGAGAAGAAGAAGCAATCTTGGTTTTTTTCCCCCTCCCTTAGCCACAGTTTGAGCTCACGCCGGAGATTTCCGCGCTGCCCGCG
>NW_008608606.1:0-3430 GCF_000691845.1 Merops nubicus | reverse complement strand
TCTATGATTTCTATGATTTCTATGATTAAATGTGTGGTACAACCAAATACCTTTTAGGACACAGCATAAAATGGACTGTTTTGGTCCCATCCACATAGGAGCCATTCAGAGAACATAAAAAGAGAGTTTGGGCTTGGGTTAAGGGACCAGTCTAGAGTCTGAGGGTTCCCTTTGTTGCTGCTCCAGAATTTGCCTATTCCCCCTAAGCTTGAGTATTGGGTTTACGTGGCAAGGTTTTAGTAGTGGGGGCAGGAGCTGCAGGAGTGGCCTCTGTGAGGAGACACCAGGGGCTGCCTCTGTGTTGGACAGAGCCAGTTCCAGCCAGATCCTCCCATGGTGGACCACACTGCAGCACCTATCCACACTGCAGCACCTATCCACACTGCAGCCCATGGTGGAGCCCACACTAGAGCAGGTGAATATGCCCTGAAGGAAGCTGAAGCCCTTGGAGAGCCCAGGAAAAAACAGACTCTTGGCAGGAGCTGTGACCTGAGGAGAGGTTTTCTGGCAGGACCTGTGGCCCACGGAGGACACACACAAGCAATCTGGCCCTGATGGACTGTACTCCATGGAAAGGATCCATGCTGGAACCATTCTTGAGGAACTGAAGCCCATGTGAAACTCCCATGCTGTAAAAGTTTGTGAAGGACTGTACCTTGTAGGAGGCACCCAGTGATGGAAAGGGGAACAGTGTGAGGAGGAGGGAGCAGCAGACATAAGTGTTATGGACAGCCCCAATCACCATTTCCCAGACACCTTAGCCATTCAGAAGGAAAGAGCTAGAAGAGTTAGGTGGGAAATTGAGCCTGGGAAGGAGGGCTTAGGGGGAGCAGATATTTTTAGTTTAATTTTAGGTTTTAGTACTAGTCAGAAAGTCTAGAATATGGGTGTGATAACTAGCATGTATATAGTGATTATTGTTTATAATTATATCATAGGTCTTTATACAGGAGGTCTTCCTACTGTTATGCTCATTTGTGAGACAAAAAATGAGGAATTAATATATGGAAAGGTCACTGCAGTAGCAGATCCAGGAGTGAGATTCAAAGGTCCTCATTTCCTTGGTTTTATCTTCTTTTCAAATATGTACATGCATAGCAAAAAACATTAATATTACTAAAAATTACAGTAAAGGTTACTTGTTGATACTGTGAAAAGAGTATCTTCAATCTAAAATGCTGTAATACTGGAATGTACTAGCATGGTTAAAAATTCACTTTACACTAAACATGGCAAGCAGGACTAGAAGTCAGAGATGAACAGGAAAAGCACAGAGAGCTATGGAAGTGATTTTGGATTCCTTACTGACAGACACCAGTTCATTCACCCTCGTCAAAAATGAGGGGAGGAGCACAAAGGAAATGGTGAGTCATTTCAGCACAAGGGTTTCACAGGCAGAGCCTGCTGCAGTGCAGGTCTGCAGAGCTCACAGCCATGCTGCATGCCGTTACACAGATCAGCAGACTGAATCAAGCTGAGTTTAAAGTGGAAGCAAAAGATCCAAAATATTCAGTGGGAAAATTTCTATTTTTATTTATTTTTCATGAGCCGTTCCAGGAGAGAACTTGTAACTACTTAACTTAGGCCCTTAATTGTACCATTAGAGCCAAAAGAAAGCTCGAGGGAGGGAAAGAAAGCACCAGTGTGGATTTACAAGGCACCTTTTGAACTGAAAGTAATCGTGTTTTTTCTTCCTGCAGATTTAACAGTCTAGAAGCAAGCCAGATAATAACATGTCAGACTGAGTTAGATCCTTTGCAGTCCTCAGTAATCATAATAGCTACAATATCCATAAGATTTAATATCCTTTTGGTATCCTGGAGTATCAAACAATACCCTTAAATATACATTTTGCTTATTTTAAGCAATATATGTTAAAAAAAAAAAGTTGATTTTTTTTTTCTGGTTGTTGTTCCAAGGAAATGACTACATCTTTTGTCCAGGAAATGACACTTTACTGTAAGCTTCTGTTGTGACAGAGTGATTTAGTTTGGAATAAAATTCCCTGGTTTTACGGTAATTTTCATTTCTTTCCTAGTAAGGCCAGAATAAAATTCCCGTTAAATACAATAACTGCAAGAATAGATCTATTAAGCAATGACAATAATGGGTCTGCTTAAAACTTTATCAAAGTGAGGTGATTTGACATATGCAACACTGGAGGATATACATCATGTTATTCAAATACTTAAGCTTTAGAGGCATGAAGACAGTTTCATGTAAAAATAACCTCATTTCCTTTGAAGATGAGCTCTTAAAAACGGTACAACAAGAACTTGCCATAGGAATCAACCTAAAGAAGTCACATCTTTTGTGCCCTTAAAGGATCCTTTACATTAATGTAGCTGTAAACTGATAATTCAGACATAAAAATTAAGAGAAATACTGCATCCTTCATACTCATTTATAGTAAAGACTTTCTTTGATCTCTTTGTGTAAGCTTTGACTGTGTCCCCACAGAAGACATCATTGTATAACATGCACAGCATTCAAAATTAATAAATTAGTGTGAAAGATAAGCCACTAGCATCAAACGTCTATAGCTTTGATGCTGGATTTGTGTTGCTAAGGCCCTTGTTGGAGTTCTATTCATTTTCTTTCCCTTTTTTTTTTTTTTTTTTTTTTTTTACAGCTCATGTTATTTTTCCATAACAGGAAAACAGAGAGAAACAACTTCATCCTCCAAATCTGAAATGTTAGAAAACTTTGGAAAGAGTTGAATCCCAAACTGTGATCTAGGATGTTACTTGTGCTTGGCTTCCTCCTGCCCCACTGGCTGATTTACTGACTAGCTGTTAAATTGGTAAGCATAATCAAAGGTTTACCTTTCAGATCTACCTCTAGGTTCAAATGGATTGCCTGTATATGCACTTTGCAGCATTCAGATCTCAGTTGCACCTACACAGCAGATATTCACACCACTGGACTAATCTGTGCATAGGGATAGAGTTTAACTGTGGAAATTTGAAAATCCTGCTCGTGTTCATGCCAAGTAATCTTAACTGTATGAATATTTATAGAGAATGAGGAACGGTACAAGGAAGACAACAGTAATTTATTCTTAATCTGAAATGAGGAGGGACTCTCCAGTAGGCTGTTTGCCTTTCTGTATTTTTTTTTTTTTTTAATCCAAACATCAGCATTGTGGAAAGGTTGGTGTCAAAATACTGTTCTTGTAGATCAAGCTTAAGTTCTATTATGCACATTTTTGGAACACATAATGATTCACAAACAGAAATATTAATAGTTTTAATTCATAACAAAAGATGAATGTATTTTTTCCTTATTATTTCTTCTTTTGTTTTAAATGATGATACATGCCTTTAGATAGCACTGAAAGATCACCTTGTTTTATACCATTTTTGTTAGGGCTTTTCTCACAAAAAGTATATATTTATTTATACAAAATTTGTATATTTATATATATAGT
>NW_008608605.1:0-7530 GCF_000691845.1 Merops nubicus | reverse complement strand
ATCCAACCTGGCCCTGAACACCTCCAACGATGGAGCATCCACAGCTTCACCTCTGCTTGTTCACTTAGACATTTTTTGAATGGTTCTGCCAGTTGCATTCATTATTATATTTATTATGTTTCATTATTATGTCATGTTTTCATTATTAGTGGGGGAAAAAAGTCTATCTCATCAGCCTAAAATATTTCCTATTTAAGGATTATCCTGCAGGCCATCTTCACAACCACTGTTGGAATTTCCTGTGCCTCAAAGAAGGTGGAACTGCTTCAAGTGTGCCCACTGCTGTCTGACAGAGGTGTTTTAAATGCCCAGATATATCCTGCAGCATAAAACCAGCTTGTCTCACAGCACATAGGCTCAATCTGTGTCCTACTTTTAGTAGAAAAATGCTAATTTCACTGCTCTGGAAAGGGAGCTACACACAGCAACGTTTGGATCTCACAGGGTTCAGTCTTCCCTACCTGAAAATCTGCCTGTGCCAAGACAACCTCAGCTACACAAGTCCCTCCTGTGGCACCCTGTGTACTTCGATTCTTTTTCCCCTCCACCCCTCTTTTCATCTTCGGTTTGAGGGTAAACTTCAGGAGTCAGAGCCCCTGCCTTTGGCTGGGTGTTCACAGCCCCTGGCACAATGGGGCACTGTAGGAGAAGCAGCCATTGCCTTTCAGTGCATGTAAATGAGATAAAGAGTGATAGGCTGTAATTAATGCAGGCTGCTGAAAGTGTTCCCAGCTGCACGTTCCCCAGGGCTCTCTGCTGCATTGCCTGAGCCACCAAAGCCCCAGGAAGGAAAGGTTACAGTCACACCTAAAGGGTGCCAAACATGGTGTTCCTTTGGAAGGTGTGGTGAAATGATGTAACCCCATTTGTACCCCTCTCCTGCAGGAAAACACCCTCCTGCTTCTCTCTGTTCCTGGCCTAGAGAGGTGGCTGCATGAGTGAGAATCCACGTGGTGCTGAGGAATGAAGCCTCACTTCTCCTCAGAGGATGCTGGCCTCCCATGAGAAGTGTCCTGAGAGCTCTGGTGAGTGATACAGAACTGCTCAGTGGTAGCATTAGTCTCTGCTCTCTGCTTCATCAGCTGCTGCCCAGAACATTTATCTGATCAGGGCAATAGATCTTGGCCACCAGCAGGAGTACATCCTGCTGGCACATCAGCTAGCTAGGAAGGAAATTCATTTCTGGCATAACCTTGTGGGAATCTGCAGCTGACATCAGAGCTGAATTTTAATCTGTAGCCATAGATCAAACTTTACCATCATTCCTGACATCCAGCTGGATCTGAAGTGGTTCAAAAACCTCTGGCAAGGTGAACTCCTCACCTCTGCATCTGCCACAGCATGGTGAACTGGTCACTGCAGGCTGCAGGGACCATCTCTTCCACAACATCACAGAATAGTCCATCAAACACATTTGTTAAGACTAGTGGAAAGCTCAGCATACCTTCAGCTATTTATCTCCAGGTGGTTTAGCCAGTCACTGGGTGTTTCAGTTTGTGATGTGCAGTGCAGAGTTACATATTTCTACACATCTTGCACCATTCCCACTCCAGAGGACTCTGCTTGTTTGCTCTGGAGTCTGTCCCTGAATGATCTCAAGCCCTCAAACTGGTTGATGTTGCAGGGGGAACCTAATGCTACAGGTTCTCTCCAAGGGATTAGTGGGGCTGTGAACACCCATCAGGGGCTCTGACCCCTGAAGTTTATCCTCAAACCTGAAGCTAAAAGGGGAGTGGAGGGGAAGACAATCCACTCATGGTTGTCACTGCTCTAAACCAAGTCAGACCAAACCCACTGTGACTGTAGCTGGCACGTTCACCTTCAGCCATGGTCCTAAGAGATCTCTCACTCAAAGGACAATTTTTATTGCCACTGCCAGCACTGACATCTGAGCCTTTTGCCTGGGCTTAAGTCATACAACTGTTCCACAAGGAGGAGCAATTAGGTGTGATAGATTCTTAATTAGCTGTTTGCAATGGCTTATCCAGTGGGAGTGACAACTGCACAGGAAGAGGCCTCAGAAAACCTCTTCTTGAGGGGATGATGAGAAACTGTTTTCTTTTCTCTGGGATTACCTAAATTCCTCACAACTGTGGGGTGGTTTCAGGTTTGTAAAACACCACCAGGGAAATATTTAGGTTTTGTTCCTCTTCAGCTGTCTCCATGGGGAGAAGCAGTCTCTGTTTTACTGGAGGAGTCAACTTCACTGTTGCTCCTCACTCCATCTGCTCTACTCCTTCCCTCTACACACTTCTCTTCCCACTGTCCTCCCTTGCAGCTGCTTTTCCCCACACTAGATTCTGCTTTCCACACTCACTTCTCCTCCCTGTCCCTGCACCAGCTCCTCTCCTGCTTCAGGCAGCTGCTCTCAGTCTGTAATTCCTCTTTGAAGACACACAACCCATCCAGTCCTGAAACAAACCCCCAAAATCCCACCTTTCTCCTCCCTGTCTTCAAGCTCTTTGAGCAATTTCTGTCCTTGCTGGAAAGAAGAACAGATATTAGGCAGCTTTCCAGGAACAACCAGAAAGTCCTTCCTCAGCTACATCCCAAGAAACTTTGGATTGTAGGAACCAACCAGTGAGGAAAAAGCAAATAACATGATTACCCTTGTCAGGTGTTGCTGTTCTCCTTTTCTTACACCATGGCTCAGAAGAGGATTCTCCAAAAACCTTCTGCAAAAGTACTTAGCACTAACAGAACAGGCTAGAGATGTGCTCCTGGAGACTTTTATACCTTTCAGCTCCCAGTTTCACAACCCCTCATTACATCATTTTGGTAGGAGATGAAGGGAAACTGAATTACAAGTGACCTGCATGGTTTGCTTAAGCCTAAGAGGAAGGCAGCAGCAGTGTCAGCACTGAACTCCCAGCCACTCACTGCCTGCTCTGCTTTCCCCACACCACCATCCCTAGGTTTGGATTGGCTGGGTGCAGCCAGTACCTACCCTGCCATCAGTTTTGTTCAGAAAAAAAAGAGAAATTTAAAAAGAGAGAGGGAAAAAAGCTGTGACTAGTGTCAAAATGAGCTTCACCCCCTACTCACTTGCCTAGTTGTTTACTGCAGTGCAGAGGGATTATAAAATACACCACCCTTTGCTTTGCACTGTTAGAAGAACGTGTCTTGCAGCAGTTGCAGGAATTCTGCCTTCTCTGGGTGAGATTTTTTCAGGTGGGTGAAGGAAGAGTGAGTGCCATGAGGAGCACTGATCTCTGAACAAGCCCACGCTCCTTTCCTGCCTCCTTGTCCCAAACCCACAGCCAAGGACCATTTCAGAGGTAAGATATGAACCCTCCTCTGGTTCCACTGGAGGCACATGAGTCTGAGAAGCCTGCAAGGTGCCTCCTGGGTACAAACCAGTCCATCCCACCTCTGCCTGTGACTGCGAGACAGGTTGAGGAGCAAGGGGCACAATATTTTATTACTACAGCTTAGCACATTTCAGGAACTGCAAAGGAAACAGTTGAGCTAATCCACTTAAATCAATCCACAGTGGCCTGAGTTTGACTGATTCCTAGGAGGTTTCTCACAGTTTTTGGAAAGAATGAAGCAACTCCTGTGATGAAATTCCTCCGACACATGGAGTCATTATCTCACCCCCTGTCAGACACACAGGGTGTCAAGGGAATGGACACTGACATTTTCTCCAGGAACAATTACTGTTCCTTTAGTTATGCATGGTTTTTTTTTGCAGAAATTTCCTTCATGCAAACTCCCAGACTCCATCCAGCCATCCCCAGTGGTGGCAGGAGCTCTGAGCTGTAGCTTGCTCTCTCCAGAAACCAAAGTGCAAATTTAATCAGGCTATCTAATGAGCTAGTGAATATAGAGTCAGTTTTTAAGAACCAAAGGGACAATTAAGATGGGGTGAGGGAGGTTATAGTCTGCTAATATGTTGAATAATTAACAATTAAGAACTTTTGATCAAAATGGTGTCTATTTAAAACTGAATTCCTGATTAACATGTGTAGAAAAGGCATTGCAAGGCCTTCAAAATGCTACCTGAGGCTTCTATCAACTGGAAACCCAGAGTAATGCAAAAAATAGAAACATGGGCCTTACACAGGACACTGAGCTGCAAAACATGAAGTTAATTTATCTTGTTATGTGGGGTTAGCTTCACATCTTAACTCACATGACCTCTTTGGACAGAATTACACTTTGTTATTTTTCCCCATTTTGTGGAATTGTTTCTTTTAAGGTATAATACCACACTGTTACCTAGACTGAGGACTCAGTGCCTGAAATTTGGGTTTTCACAGACACCAGGTAACCCACAGAAGTTCCATTTTGTCTCCCTTCCAACGGCCCATTTGTCATGTCATGATTTGGTATCTGGCATGTAATAAACTGCAGCTAGGCTGAGAGAGGGGTGGTCCCTGAGGAAGAGAAGTGTGCTGCTGCATTTGAAAATCAGGGATGTTACAGTGGATCTTTTACTTCTCTTGCACTGGTTTTGTTTGTTAAATCAAGTTAGACTGCCTGTTTTCTTTAGAAATACTGCCTGAAGACCACAGGATTCATGAAAAACCTTGTTTCTTCCAAAGACCACTGTGGACCACTGGAGCTCTCCACTGATTTAGAAGCTGTAATTTATCATACTTTACATAGCTGAAATAATCCCAAGTGCAGCACTGCACAGCAAACTTGTAGTCTGCCTATTGCTCTGCTTTAAACATCAAAATGTTTGCACTAAAACATGCTGTTAAGATTATTAATTATAATTAAGAAGAATAAAGCCTTAAGGGTTAAAAAAATCCAAATTTATTACATTTCTCTGCTTTTATTCCCTGAAATGTAAACTGAGCTCATTAGAAACATTTGCCTCTACTACAGCTATGAAAGTATTAAAGGCAGTGGTGTTTTTTTTGGGAGAGTGAGAGGCACCTGCTGGTACAGAGGATGACTTTGCATTGGTAGCCTGGCAGTGACAGCACTGTAAAAACACTGGCACTGGAGAAGAAATAATGGCCCCTAATCACTCCTGGACAGCTTGATGTTTTGCATCCCACAGCTGCATCAGTGGAAGAGATACTGGTTTAAAATTGCTTTACTAGGGTGCAAATAGTCCCTGGACTTTGCACAGCAGCCTGATCCTCATCTCTAACCTACAAGCCACGGCAAGTTTACTATAAATGCTTTCCATTCAGAGAATTCAAAGGTCTGCTAAAATCAAGGATTTTTTTTAACTTGTTCATATTTTTTATAGAACTAAAAGATAAAAAAACCCATCGTTTCAAGCTGTAAGCATAAGCTGCATGAGAACTTGTGGGCATTTGCTGATTTGATCCCTGGCTTACACGCCCACGGGCTCCCTCCCTTTTCCAGCCTCCCCTCCCGTGCACTCGCAGGAGAGCTCGGTCTCCTCCAAGTCCAACTGTCCCATTGAAAGTTCCAAGTGAGACAGAAGAGTATTCTCAGCACAGCCCCAGCCTCCCACTCACTAATTGGAGGCCATTCCCCATTTTGTGGAGCCTTGATGCTCCCCCATGGAGAACTCAGGACTGTGGGTTCCAGTCTCGGACTGTGGTGACAGCAGGAGAGTAAACAGAGCTGATAGAATTTGACAGGTCTATTCTTTTCTTAAAATCATTCAGTCTAAAAGATTTTCTTTTACATAATCCAAAGTGTTTTCTCATGAAGTAGGACAAATACTGCTCTGCATTTATGGTGCCGTTCAGATTTTATGCATTTTTTTTTTAGCAGAATTTGCCACTATTAAAACGAGGTCCAAAAATTCGTTTTAAAGCTGCATTAAAGAAACCACAAGTGGTTTAAAAACTTTAAAGAAAGGGGATCTCTGAGTTCAAAATGTTTAACAGAGAAGGGAAAGTGGTTTTTAAAAGCAGATGACTTCTGAATAAAAGAAGAAACTCTTACAATTCCTTTGCTGCAGAAAGATAAATCCCATCTTTCTTCCCCAAAGACTGGGTTTTCTGCAGCTATGAGTTAAAGAATAGTTCTCTCTGACAAAAAAAAAAGGGTCTTTGTTAAGGTAGTTCGTTCTTCAGAGCACTGAAGATACAGGCTTAAATAGAAGTACCCAGCAGCCTCTCTCTCACACCCCCCCCCTTCATTAAATACTGAATAATTTCTTTACAAATATCCAGAGAGTTCCCAAAAACGCCAAGAGCAAACAGCACTTTAGTAAACAGCACAGCAGAGCTCCCCAAACCTTTTTCCACAGTGGCTTCAGAGAGTATAACAAATCACTTGTTGAGCTGCAGTGCAGTGTTTGCATTTTGAATAGAGAGGGGGCTGACAGAAGAATACCTGAGGCAGGCCACTTTTACCCACAGAAACAGGGGGGAGGCTACAGCCTCTTGCTCCTCGTTTTAAAATGAGAAAATAAGTTGTTTTCTTTCTACTGTGAGAAGGGGATCATGTTCTGCTCTTCTGTATTTCTTGGAACTCTGCATCATGTGACAAGATGTAACCTAACGTAACCCAGTGCACTGTAATTCATGCAGGACTAGCCTGGGACTTCCAACAGAACTTTGAAGGGATAAATGGATGTGTGGTGGTGGAGGTAAATTGTCCAAGGCTGTGGGCAAATCCAGGTTTGTTCCCCTCGATATTAAAAGACCTTTGATGTGTTGGTGCTTTGGAGTACTGCACAAGTACTTGTTTTAATGAGCTCTTATGCTTAAGAAGCTCTTCTGGTGTCTGTTGCACTTTAGTTTAGTCTTTCCATGACTGCTCCCTACCAAAGCAAAATGTGATCTGAAAGGGAACTTTTAAGGAATTATTATTTATATCCTTCTCTGGCAACACTTGTACAGTAGGGAGAGTTTACTGGAAGTTCAAGCCAAGGCTTTCAAGGTATATTTATCAAACATATAGTATCAAGATACTTTAAACAGGAATGCTTCCAAGTAAGTAATGCCTTGTAACCAGTCACCAGTTTAAAAATCTGACTTAAAGAGGAGAAATAATGCAGTTAACTTTAAAAAAAAAAATAATTATATGCTAAGGGTTTTTTTTTTTAGGAAATAATGAGAAAACCACATCAGTTAGCAGGCTGTGACAGCACAGTGCATTATTTTTGACATCGATAAACGCCTCACCTGTACTCCTGCGAAGGGTGGTGATTTTGCCCTGAATTCCTAAGGATTCCTGACATTATGGACGGGATATCACTTTCTATCATCTCCTTGTAAAAGAGAAGAGAAGAGAAGCGGCTCAGGCAGGAGTAGCTATCCAGCACTTCAGCAGAGCCCGGCGGGACCCCGCGCCGGGCAGGGCAGAGCCCAGCTCACGGAGCATCACCTCCCCCTCCAGGTGCGCCGGCTTTACCTGCGCCGGGCAACGGGGTGAAGAGGTTTACGGGGGCAAAAAGGAACAGCTCGCAACGGGAATCTCGCCCCTGACGGAGGGAGCGTCTCTCGCCGGCGGGGCAGCTCGGGGGGCAGTGCGGGGAGCGCTGGGACCAGCCGGGGAGCGCTCCGGCGGCGGGGATGCTCTCACACCTCCACAAAGGCAAGCTGCGGCAGCGCGCCGCGGTCTGAGTGCCTCCAGGGAAGAGGGGAG
>NW_008608604.1:978-1464 GCF_000691845.1 Merops nubicus | reverse complement strand
TGACGGTGAGGGCGTTGGCGTGGGTGACGGAGCGCACGGTGGCCGCGGCGAGCCAGGGCAGCCCGAAGAGAGCGAAGAACCCGCCCATGGCCACGATCAGCAGGAGGTCGAGGTGGAAGCCGGAGCCCTTCTGCAGCATCCGCTCCTTCTTGCTGATGATCAGCCTGGGCACAAGGGCACACGGTCGCCACAGCTCGGCCTGGCACGGCTCGGCACAGCACCGCAAAGCTTGGCACAGCTCAGCATGACGTGGCACAGCCTGGCTCAGCACAGCACAGATCAGCGTGCCACGGCCCGGGCTGGCACAACACAGCGCTACGCAGCTTGGCAGGGCTCAGCATGGCACAGCTCTGCGTGGCACAGCTCAGTCTGGCACAGCCCAGCTTGGCACAGCCCAGCACAGCATCGCACGGCACTGCAAAGCCTGGCACAGCTCAGCCTGGCACAGCTCAGCATGGCACAGCTCAACACAGCATCACACGGCAC
>NW_008608604.1:0-393 GCF_000691845.1 Merops nubicus | reverse complement strand
ACGGCAAAGCCTGGCCCAGCTCAGTCTGGCAGGCCACAGCCCGGCACGGCTCAGCCTGGCACAGCTCAGCCTGGCACGGCACAGCTAGAGCAGCTGAGGATGCCACAGCACAGCACAGCCTGGCACGGCGCGTGCCCCCCGCCCCGCGGCGCTCACGTGGTGATCTGGGTCTCCATGAAGATGAGGATGAAGACGAGGACGGCGGGGAGGCCGCTGGCCACCATCATCCAGACGGGGAAGTCGCTCTGCTCGCCCAGGGGGTTGATCACCCAGCCCCGCTTCTCGGGGGCCGTCACCGAGAACCCGCTGGGCACGCTCAGCTTCTGCGGGGGGAGACAGGCTGGGCGGGGGGCACGGGCCTGGGCCTGGCACCGGGGGCTGAGGGGGCACCGG
>NW_008608603.1:1183-1754 GCF_000691845.1 Merops nubicus | reverse complement strand
TAGGACAAGGGGCAGTGGGTACAAGCTAGATCACAGGAGGTTTCGGGTAAACATAAGGAAAAACTTTTTCACAGTGAGGGTGACAGAGCACTGGAACAAGCTGCCCAGAGAGGTTGTGGAGTCTCCTTCTCTGGAGACATTCAAAACCTGCCTGGACGTGTTCCTGTGTGACCTGATCTAGGTGATCCTGCTCTAGCAGGGGGATTGGACTAGATGATCTTTTGAGGTCCCTCCCAACCCCTAATGTTCTATGTTTCTGTGAATAACTGAAGTGATGTCTTTGGACAGAGCATTTTTGTGCACAAGTGGTACAACAGGTTAGTAGAGCATTGGGAATTAATTGGCAATTAGCCCTACTGGCTGCAGACAAGTGGACAGATTGAAAAGATGAATCACTTGATAAAACAACTAGCTAAATGTGTCAGGAAGCCAACCTATATTGGTATAAAGCACTCCCCCTTGTTTTGCTGAGAATAAGAGTAAAACCAAGGTCTAAAGAAAATTTAATCCCCTTGGAAATTTTGTATGGTAGACCTTATCAATCTTGATATCAAGGGGAGGATTTGACCCA
>NW_008608603.1:0-1162 GCF_000691845.1 Merops nubicus | reverse complement strand
TTTACAGAAATATATGATAGCATTAAAAAACCACTTAAACAAAATCAGCAAAGCAGTTTTGGGAACCAGAGCTAAAGGCCTAGATCAGCCAGTCCATCCCTTTAAACCAGAAGACTTGGTATATGTTAAAGCTTTTTCAGGTCAACCTCTAGAAGAAAGGTGGAATGGACCATACCAGGTGCTGTTGACGACCTTCACTGTAATCAAAATCAAAGAAAAATCTGCATTGATTCACTACTCAGGGGTGAAGGAATTGCCAGAAAAGCCATGGATGTCTGAACATATAGGACCAATGATTTTGAGACTATGATGAAAAAATGGGTTGGATTTGGAAAACTTTTATTTGGGGATGTTTCACTATCAGTTATGAAATATTAACTTGGGATAATAATATCCACCTACAGTTCTTACAAAATGTTGTAAAGCTGACCAATATATCTGACTTGGATTTGTATGGAAATGAAAAAAAATAGCTTGCAGGGAGTGCCCGTAATAGGAATCCCCATATCTGGAGCTCTATTATGGAATAAGACATGTTGTACAGGTAAACGTCAAATTAAAAACTGGAATTGTACCATGTTTAACATTCAACACCAGTAAATATGACAGGAGAAAACATTACATTAAGTGCAGTTAATTATCAAGATTTTCTGCAGATTCCCTTTATCCGAGTAGGAAGCCCCAATGAAAATGAGACAACTTTTAATTCTAGCGTTAATGTTAACATCACTGTTCAAGTTATAAAAAAAAAAATCTCAGCTACTGGGATAACCAATCCTAAGGGAAATGGATGGTATTGGATATGAGGAAAGACCACTTTTAAAATATTACCTTAAAATAAAAATATCACCTGTACATTAGCTTTAGTAATTCCTAAAATAGTTATCTCGTCAACAGAGAATCTTACCCCAAGTAGAGGATGGGTTCGATTCTATTATCATAGAATCAAAAGAAACGTAGAAAATCCTTTAATATTAAGACCCACTGGCTATCATTCTTTTGTTTGTTGGCTTATCCCTTCATCATTCAGTGGAGTGTAGCTATCGATGGCTACAAATTGTTCAGGAGGGACAGGAGCAGAAGGAAGGGCGTCAGTGTTGCCCTTTATGTTAAGAAACTGATGGATCATGAAGAACTGTCCCTTAAAAATAGCCATGAGAAG
>NW_008608602.1:0-9670 GCF_000691845.1 Merops nubicus | reverse complement strand
GCAGGAGCCGCAGCTCGGCCGGAGGGACTTCCCTGACCCAGCGCCGCGCGCTTGCGGCGGAGGGTTTGCTGTCCTGCTGGTTTCGGTGTCCCTTCTGCCCCCTCAGCGTTCACTCGCGGTGACTCCGGCAGTAGTGTGCTCTTCGTTGTGGTACAGGGTAACTAAAAGGAATTTTCTCCCTTCAGATACTGATGTGGGCTTGAGGAAAAGAAGAGATGCAGTTGTAGATCTGAAGCAATATTAACCCAGGGCCAGTGGCTCAGAGGGTAAGGAGAATGAATGAGTTGCTTGATTTTTACTTTTGATGAGAGGAAGGAGTCACATACAAAAGTAGTACTTATTTCTCTTCGTGGAGCAAAGGAAGAAAGGGAGTACTTAGGGTGGCTGTTTCCGTAGGGGCTTGGGTAAGAAGAATGAAAAATGAGGGAACATCCCACCAGGCAGGAGCTTGAACGGCTGAAGCACTGTGCTTATTGGGGGCAGGGAACTGCCAAAAAGCTGAGTGACTCAAGGACGTTGCAGAGCTGGCAAATGAGGGAGAAGCTGTTCACGTCTGGTAAAGTCATGACTCAGACTTGTCTGTGGTAGAGGAGAATAAGGACTCATTAAAAGGTATTTTGGAATAAAATAAGGCTGATATTTATCTTGTGTTCAGTATTATGTATTGATATTGAACTTTTGTTTGTTGGTTTGGTTGTTTTTTTACATTTACATGTGTAGAACTGAACACATTTGCTGCTTAAAGTGGTAGTGGTGAAAATAAGAATGAGGCTGGCTTTAAGTGACTGTCAACCTTAGCAGCAGAATTAAACTAAATATGTAAAATAAACAATCAAGAATCTTTGTATTGGATTTTAAAGTTAGGCCACTTACTTTAGCAGCAGTTGTCGCTGTGTTTAATAGCAATTCATTGTAGGAAGGGTTTTGAGGGCAGTGATTTTAAAAAAAAATACAGAATAAGAATAATTAAATCTTTATTCTCAGTCCTCAGCCTCTGAAGGAAAGCATAGGACTTCATGTGACTCATTTTGATGTCGTGGCGATTTAAAGTCACAGCTATTGGCATAAGCAGCTTTTATAAGAATGTCCACTTTCAAACAGCCTTCATTTTTACTTAGAATTAGTTAGCTTGAAAACATGAATCACAGAGCAAGAAGCCTAAAAAAAAAGAGATGTAGATGAATATAACCAAGGTACGCTATCTAAAAGACTCCAGATCATAAAATTTTCTGATGCATTTTAGTAACTCAATGGTTTTTGGGTGCTCCGAGTTTACAGACTGAATGCACCAAGACAAATGAATGTGACTTCTTAAATAGATGTATACTTTGTCATGCTAAAATAATGTAAGATTTTTAATACTTTTGTTATTGATAGCTTCTACACATTTGCATGTAGGAAGTGCTAAAATATTTTATTTGAATGTTTTTATTAAACTCTCTATACAGTGTGGCAAAAATTTTTGTAATTATAATACAAGAAAGTAATTTGCTCACTGGTGGTAGAAGAGTTTTAAATAATTCCACTTTGGAAAGTTGCAAGCTGTTGTGGAAATTAAACATTAAAAAAGATTACAGACAATTAAAAGCTGCAGGACGTATTTGTTATGTTTGAAAGTGGGCATTTAGAACCATTACAGTAGATGTGTTCCATCTCTGAGCAGCCTAATTTGTGAAGGGTCTGCCTCCCGTGTGTAGCAGGTCACAAGCAGGACAGGTGGCTGAGAGACCGGCCTGTGCAGCTGCCGGTGGACGCCTAGAGAGCCTGGGCCTGGTCAGCTAAACAACCCGGGGCTGCTGTTTCAAAGGATTCAAAACCAAAGACATGTTGAAAATAAATTGTGTGCAGGAAAAGAGATTTAAATGGAAGTAAAAGGTTAAGAATGCTTTAGAAGAAGCAATGGACTCTTATTATGGAACTAATATCGTTCAAAAGACGACGGTGGTACGATAGCGAATTATGCTAATCCATTTTAGAGAAAGCAAAGGCAGATTTACAAGCAAAGAGAAATATCTCTTGGCTCACCTGTTGCTGCACTGTGTAAATGAAGGGTATTTCTGACTTATTCTGTTCTTTCCCTGTCATATCTCTGTTTGAGTATGAAGTTTTGAAGCTTCACACCGTGTGTCCACTGCAGTGGATATAAGTGTCTGCTACTTGCTTAGCTCTTTAGAGATGTAACTATTATGTAGGATATATGGATGTATGAGGGTTTTACATGTTTTTAAATAAACCTGTAAGCAAACAGTTTTATCTAATGTTTATAAAATTTTCCATCTAGAACCCTTTCTTCACTAGTAGAAAGGGAATGCATATTCAATGATTGATCTTTTAAACGTAAATATTGTTTGAGCATTTAGAGTCACAGATATGTTGGCTGGAAGGGACTTCTGAGGGTCATCTAGTCAAAGCTCCTGCCTGGAGCAGCACAGTTGCTAGTACTGGATCAAGCCAGTCCCAAGTGTAGACCTTTGCGCTTAAAGTTCATGAGGTTTCTGTTTTCTAGTCCTGCAGTTTCTCAGTGCCACTTTGAATTGAAGCTCTACCATTCATCATGTCAACCATCCCTCAAATTTAGTATTCTCCACAAATTTGCTGGTGGTACATTCTGTCTTATATCCAAGTTATTGGTAAATTTATTGAACTACATCAGTCTGAATGTCAATCCCAGAGTACTCTTACTGTTACTAGCCAGCACCTTGAAGCCATCAAGTCTTCAATTCTGTCTACCCAGCAAGATTTCAGCCACTGCAGCAGCCCATCTGGCCTCGGATTCCTAATGCATATGCAGCAGGAGATGGTGTCAAGAGCCACAGGACAGCCCAGATGTGCTGCATGCACTGCTGTCCCCGTGGCTGTGTGACCAGACTTTTCATCACAGGAAGTGTTCATGTTTATCAAACTTAATTTGCCCTTGGTGTGTCTGTGTGCAGTCTCCCTGGTTACTTTCTTAGCTCTCACACAGCTAAGGGGACAAGCTCTGTGCATTTTTCCAGAGGGTTGGTGCTCACTGGACATGGGTGCTGCTTCTTGCCTCTCTTGAAAACAACCATGTATTAGTCTTTTTCCAGTCAATTGCAGCCTTTCCATAATAACTGGTTTTCATAGGTAATGGAGCATGTCAGCTGTGTCTCTTAGCAACCTTGAGTGTAACCCATCTGGCTCTGTGGTTTGAGTAATCCAGCTTCTCTAAGTGGTTGCTGGCTCCACTACTGCTGATCCCTGTCAGAGTTCTGGGTGCTGGCTTTGTCTGTGAAGACTGAGGAAAAAAGGTGTTGGGTGCTTCAGCCTTTCCCATATCATCTGTGACATGGTTTTCTTCCCTTCAGTCAATGGATGCACATTTTCTCTTCTTTATGATACTTCTGTACTTTTAAAATTCCTTCTTGTTACCCTGGGTGTCTATTGCTAGTTTTAGCTCCAGCTGAAACTTGGGCCTCTCTGGTTTAATGGAAATAAAGGGTGAAAAAAAGCCATGTCAAACACTGAGTTTATTTAACGACTGTTTGTGGTTTTTTTTTTTTCAGGAGCTGGTGATTCCAAAGACAGCCCAGTCATCATGGCTCATGCTGCTGTGTGTGGGGGGTTTACTGTTCCTCAGGTGCTGAGAGGTGCAAGCAGAATTTTTGCCACTCATTCTGCACTGGGGGTGTCGAGGCACTCTGCTTTTTGTTCCTGCACAGTGAACAGGTAGGTTATCCACACACAAAAACTTTTTAAAGAGAATGTCACAGTAATACTGTCAAAATGAAACTGCCTAAGTATTATAAATCTATGAATACTTATTTAACTCCCAATTATATATTTATAATTTATGTCATCTCTAGTATGGATGACACTGTTAAATTATGTTAATAGAAATTTATGCCACTAAGAGACAGTAGCACAGCTGTCAAAGTGACAATTATCTTCATTTTCTTTTTGTGGCAGCACAATAAAATCAAAAAGGAAAATGGATCATCTAGAGAGGACAGCAAATAATTTTCGCCAGGAGGTTAGTTTCTGTTCTTTAGGATGTAAGTGATTTTTTTGGGGTGTGAAGAAACTGGATAATTGTATTTGATTCTTAGGCTTAATTTTATCTTCTTCTGAAGTCTGTTTTATTTCTCCTCATTTTTCATATTTGATAATGTTGTAAAATAAGTGTATTTTCTGGTCAGTGGGTAAAATGTAATGATTTATAAAAATTGTTAGTGACATATGATGCTGTTTATTTTGGACAAGAAATTTAATGGAATTCTTATCAAGTATGGATTATCTAAGTACTGAAAGCATATAGATACCCATCATCCCTACACAGGCTTCTTAGATTTCTATTGATTTCTACAATTCTGCTTCAGATTTGAACATTAAAAAAATGTGGAAAAACGTCCTCTTATAACATAGGAGGCATGATAAAAAGTGTAGACATTTTGAAGGGAGAGATGACAGACAGTTGTAAGAAGGATCTTAGTCTGTCTCTATTTTCATGCACAAGTACAAGGAAGATAGGGCATTGTTCTCCATCAAAATCCAGAAACGCTTATTCTGGATCTCAGTTTTGTGCAGTAAGCATTCTCTTCAATAGTGTTCAGAGGTGCATGTAGTCTTGTATTTCATACAGCTGTTTCCTTCCTGGAGTTAGCTAAAGTAGATCTTTTGAAATTCTTAAATGCTGGGAGAATATGACTTCAATTCTCAAACGCATTTCACTAGTGAAATAAATCTGCATTTCTCTTACACTTTTCAGGAGAAGCAGGGCATGGTTTTGACTGAAAAATCCCATCTTTAATTCCCAGGAGTTGGGAAACCGTTCCAAATTTTTTCTCCATGTTTAGTTAGTTTCTTAGTCTTGAGTAGCCATTCATGACAGGCCAGTCTTGTGTGTGTCACACAGCAAGGCAACCTGTGGTCTCAAACACAACACCCGTGTGTTAATGTGTCTATGTGTACATCATTAAGTCCTTCTCTGCCAGATGTTTCACTAACAATAGTTGAGAATAAGCCACAGGCCGAGTGACTTCTCAAAGTTGGGTGGAGGGGACACACAGGTAACCCTCAAAGCTGAAGATTCAGCGCTTGTGACATAGGCTGTAGGTGGATGAGACAGATGCTGCCTGCCACCAGAGGTCACCCTCAGTGCCAGCTGGTGAGTGCATCTGAGCATTGCTTGTGGAGCTACAGCTGGTCCCTGGTCCAGCTTGTGCCAAATTAGCTCAGTGCGTGGAGGGAGGGTGAGACAGATGCAGACAGATGCACATGTTTGTTTGCTTCTGACAGGGGAAAATGATTCACTTCTGAGTTTTGCAAACATGTTTTTAATCTTGGATATTTCTGGTTGCTTGGCTTGCTTACTTTTTATGCTCAATGTAAATGCTGGCTAGCTGGGAAATATATGGAGAAATGCTTCCTTATGAGGCATTGGAAGCTGCAAATTCTCTGCGTATCAGAGGATTATGCAGCTTCTTTTTTTAATGCTTGATTTATTCTTTGTTACTTTATTTCTGACCACTTTAAAATGAGTTTATTTTAAATCCTCACTTGGTTTTAAATTCCGTATAATCAGCAGTTGGCTTCCCTCAGTCTGTATTGCCTTATTTGGCCATTTCAGTACTGCAGAAAGGTGAGAGGGCCACAGGTCGAAGTCGCATTAGTGCTACATGGTATGGCCGGTTGGAGAGTGGTGATGGGAAGGACCAGGGGAAGAAAAGTGCCTAAAGCTTTGTTGAAATACAGTGGCAAAGTAAGGAGTCTCCTGTCATCCTCCCTCTCGCTGCAGACTTGCTCTGTGCCAGCTGGATACTCTTGTGATGGTCCAAAATGCCTGTTGAATATCTTTGACTACCCTGACTCAAATTCAGTTATGACAATAACTTTATACCGATTCAGAATGAAATGCCTAGTGCTCTGTCAGACGTATCAGCCAAAGAACAAATTAAGGAGTGTACTGAAGAGTAAAGAAAAGAATGGACAAGATCCAACTTGTTGTCCATTTCCTGCATTTAAGGTTTCTCCATCAGAACAACCATTTAAGTCCCGTGTCTGACGTTTCTCTTGTTAACGCAGAGTGATTGCATTCCCCATTAAATACTCTCTGCTAAAGCAGAGAGGAAATGTGTGCTACTTTGTTTTAAATTGGCAAGTGTCCTGCTGTTTAATGGGACAGTGGACGTTTTCAGATGTTGCTTTATGAATAAATTAATTTCCTGCCATGTGTTCTAAATTAGAATGTAGTTGCTTAAAGTTTAATTTTATTTTTTTTTTTAACTGTTTGATCTTATATAAATGAGAAATAGTAAGGTTGTGGTGGTATTATCAGTATTTCCTAGTGTGGTAAATGACATCAGCATTTTTTAACAAAGA
This sequence comes from Merops nubicus, assembly GCF_000691845.1. Lineage (NCBI taxonomy): Eukaryota > Metazoa > Chordata > Aves > Coraciiformes > Meropidae > Merops > Merops nubicus. The sequence continues at coordinate 3,328 of NW_008608602.1, read as the reverse complement.
AAAATATATTGGCCCATTTAACAAATATTTAGGACATTACTTTTTTTGTAGAGGAAAAAGGTTAACAATTATAACTCAAAAATACCTGAAGGGGAAGGGCAGGGATGGGATGAAAGTCCATGTGGTCCTGCTGGGCATTAAAGAGTTTAAGTGGAGAGCTCCTCCGCAACAGTCCTGTTGCAAAATCTGCTTTTCTTTTAGAAAAGCATTATTTTTCATATTTTATTGGGTTTTAATGTCTTTAAAAGCAGTACCAGGTATGACTGTTACATCCCTTTCCATCTGGCTGCCAAGCAAAACCTCTGCTATTAGCTAGCAAGGAATGTTTGTGTTGCAGTTTCCCCATTGATCATATAGGTGGTCAAAGGGGTGTGTGTAAAAGCAGTAACACAAAGCTTGTTGGGTTTCTTGCATTAATGCATAATGTTTCAGTAGTGCATTTAATTACTTAATTAAAACTAGATACAGATCCAGAATTCTCCTTGGGACTTGAGTAGCAGCTGATCTTGTTTACAAGTTTCCTTTGTCAGTCTTTGTATCAGAGATCTTTTTACCTTGTCACTGGATGATAGAGGAGTGTTTGTCTTGTGGAGATGTCAAGAGACTCTGAAGAGTGCTAAGCAGAAATTGTTTCTCTTTATGTTCTTTTCAACTGAAATACAGTAAGTTTATATACAAACTGAGAAGAACCCTGACAAAACTTACAGACATGCTGGATTGTAGAAAACTAGTAGGAAACCATTTCACTATTCAGTGGCTATGTAAGTGAATCCATTTTTCGTTCCCTGCAGGTTCTTGATTACTTTTGCTGCAGATGCTCTCTATGTAACACAGTGGCTTGTTTTCCTTTTGTTAGGTAATTTCACAAGCAAAAGTGTGTGGAATCACCAGTGAATCCGAGACAGTCAAAAGACTTCGTTTGGCTGTGGCAAATAAGGATTTTACATTCAAAGCAGGACAGTGGTAAGAGCTGCTGGCATTTGAGGGGAAAATTGCTACCAGAAGTCCACTATAATGACAGGTTCAAAGGCCTCCACTTGAGCCTTGGAAAAAGTGTTAATTTATATAATACAATGTTTTCTTATTGGATACTCTGTCAAATAGCTGAATTTTTGGTAGAATTTTAAAATAACCACTATTAAATATGCTGATATTAATTTTAAAAGGGGAAAAAATGGGTATTTAAATGTTCTGCTTGATTGTTTTGGTTTTTTTCTTCTGGTTTATGTATATTACATTGTTTCATCAAGAGTGCTTAGAAGTACACAGCAGTTTATCCTGCAAGCTGTCTTTACTGTCTGTATTTGCTACTTAGTTTGAGAGCTGAGACTGCAGATTTGCAAGTTACTTAGTTTTGGGTTATAATTAAATCAGAATTGCCTGCTAACCTTTATTTCTTCATCTAGAAGTTTCCACTCTGACAATTAAGCCTGGTAGGTCAGATTAATATATGACTGCAGATAAGAAAACTTGAAAATAAAAAACCTTGAATTATTAAGCCTTTGAAATAATTAGCTGTTTGTTTAAGCAACCTTACAGCATTTTACCCAGGGAAATAGTGGGTTTTCATGTTTGTCTGCCTGCCTTGTTAAAAATACTCCCACTCTTTTTTTTTTTTTTTTTTTTTTTTCCAGTTGGAAATTAATTTAAAACTGAGTAGTTGCTTTTGGCATTGGATATTGAAATGTTCTTAAACTTTTTATGGGCTCAGGCCATCTGAAAGTGCTCTTGCTGGAATCAAAGTATAGCTGCTAGGATCTTCACAGCATATGTTAGTCATGTAGTGGTAATATGCTGGCTTTTAAATTTAGAACCAGAACATAAGACGTTGATTGCAATAATTTGTTTGTGGAGTAATTTGCTGCAGTTTTTGCACATGTGCAGTGACTCATTAAATTCTTGCTTGCCAGTACTTGGGAAGTGCATTTACACTCCAAAAATGTTCTAGAAATTATCATGCTGAAAACTGAAAGCTTTAATTATAATTACTCTTCTTCATTTTCCTCTTCCTTCAAAGTATTTTAATGCTATGGTAAGGTGTACAACAACTTTTGTATACTTGTAGCTATAAACTGCGGTTGCATTTTTTGATGAGCAGCTTGAAACACCAGGCCACAATTTCCTGAGTAGAAAAGGCTAACTTGTTAGAATTTCCTATAGTAAGATGTTACAGCCAAAGATTTTCACTAAAATGTATGTGTTTTTTGAAAGTGTTCTCATAATTGAGTTTGTCAGAAGCAAAAGTGACTTTGTTTTGCAAGTGTGCTGGCAGATACTGTTTTTTATCTGACATCAAGTAATAATGAAGATATTCGTTGCTGTCGCCTGCTCTGATTTATTAAAACATGCATTAGGGTATATGAATGTTATAAATATTTTGAAGAAGTGGCTTCATGGTTTAAATGTTTCTGATTTCTTCCTCCAGCAATTGCTAATTGTCGTTCTTTCCTTAAGGCTTTGGCTTAGGTAGCTTTTAAGAGGAGGAAAATAAAAAACACATTAAGATCTCTGGTTTACATCTTATTGTGCCTCTTCTTGTTGTGGGTGTATATGGAAGGGTTTTTTCCCCCTTTTTTTTCCACTACAACTACTCTTCTTGCTTAAGCTGTCAGAGGTAGTATTTCTTCAGGAGTCCCCTTATCCTTCCTACGCATAGCTGAGGTGAGACAAGCCATCCCAAATCCAAGCTAGTCTACTGTAACACAGTACACTATGCCCTGAAATGTCTCATGGTGAAGTAATTGGGAGAGAAATACTAACGTAGAAAGAAAGGTACACCTACATTGCTACTTCAGAAGAGTAAAAACTGTTTGGTTTCGGTTTGACATGTACGTTTGTATGTACGTTTCCCCACCAGGCAGAATAGTGTTTCCTTTATGTCAAGCAGAACGTTTTGACTTGAATGTAAATTATTACTTTATAGCATAATTTTAATTTGTTGTTGTTGTTGTTGTTGTTGTTTGGGTGTTTTTTTTGTTTGGTTGTTGGTTGTTTTTTTTTGTTGTTGTTTTTGGTTTGGTTTGGTTAATGTGAGCAGTAAGATTGTTTTCCACCAGAGGGTGGTAAAGAGCTTTAGTAGCATCTGGAGATGTTGTTTGATACAATGAACGCTGCAATACAAGAGCTGTCCTTTCTAATTTCTTGGATCCTTGCTGCCGGGAGAGCTGAGCCCTGTAGGCAGTGGTGCTGCAGAAGCTGAGGACAGCAAAATCGGCTACCTCAGCTTTTTTTTGTTCTTGACCTTTCATTTACAGTCAGATACCTTTATACACCATCAAGTTTATTACCATAAATTAAAAAATTATATTCATAGAATCATAGAATCATA